>NC_082686.1:53135695-53438123 GCF_949987515.2 Delphinus delphis
AGCCTGCGCACAGCAACAAAGACCCAACACAGCCAAAAATAAATAAATAAAATAAATAAATTAAAAAAAAAAAGACAGGAAGGCAGAATTGAAATCAGGAAACTGAGCAATCGGAATGAGGGGCTGGGATCACTGGAGCAGGAGATAGGCAGTAGTCAGAAGAAAGAGAAAAGGGAGGGTCAGTAAGAAGAAGGTGAAGTTATAGAAAGGAGGCATGAATGAGTAAAAGGGACCCAAGGCTCTTCTGAGGTGCTCCTTTTGAGGAAGCTAGTGTGCTGCTGGGCGGAACAAGCAAATAGGCAGAACTGAACAATGAGTATACCAGAATGAGCCCTATATTTACTCATATTTTCATTCTTTATTCAACAAATATTTACTGCATGCCTAGTATACACCAGGAACTACACTGGATTCTGAGGAAGTGCAGATGAACAAAATGGACCTTCTAAATAGCTTTCCTTCTCTATTCTACACCATGTACTGTCACAGAGAATGGCCAATGGAAAATGTCTCTAAGGAGACTGCAACAATTCTTCCCCTTCTGCTAGCTTTGGGGAGGCTCGGTCCCTTAGCTAGTTTTTTGGGTTTGCTTTATTTATTTTTATGAGTAATAATGCATAATATTTAAACTTTTATGTTTGCTCTGAATTTATATTTGCACAGGTGTAGCCAGTATTAACATTTGACACTTAAATTTTATTGATTTTAAGTTTGTTCTTGAATTGTACAGTTCCCACTGGTTTCCCTCTTGGTAATGGGCAGCTGGACATGACTGATAAAAAGCCCAGACTCCTTTCTGAATAACCTATCAAAATATTTGACCAAATGACGCCATCATTTTGAACATATCTGGAAAAAGTGAGTTAAGAGAGGCTGTCTTTGACAAGGATCACCCAACGGTATTCTTTCACCAGGCAGTGAGGGCCTCCTGTTCTCCTATGAGCCCAGGGACTGCTCTGGCGCCCACTGAAGCCCAGGCATTGCAGCAACTGAAGAAGGGTCACAGTTTTGTATCTTTCTTCCTTCTAAACTCCTTACCCTATTATAATTTAGATAACTGGTCTGAAGGAGTATGGTAATAAAGTCTGCATGCTATGGAATTGCACTAGTTGGTTATATAAAGCATCATTAGTGCTGTGCTGAAACTCCAAACACAGAGTTTAAGTTTAGACATACAAAACGTAGCGCTTCAGGTAAGCACAGAAGCAACCGATCCGATATACCCATTCCTTCTGGTCCTGTCCCACATGGTTCTCCAGTCAGGGTCACATTATTACATTTATGGTCCCTATGTATCATGAAACACACCATTAAAAAATAATTAAAGGTTCTATTTTTGACTGAGGATGAAAAGACAAAGATATGAATATTATATGTTACAATATTTTCTTCTATCTAAAACTACACTTCTTTTCTTCTGATTTTAAAGGAAATGAAAACATTTCATGCGTTTCTAAAAGTACTGTGAATCCTAGGCAATCTGTCTACTCAACCAAATGGATAGGATGTCTCTGCCTCTGGAAACTTCTACCTCATCCTGCTGGCATCAATTTACTGTACCACCCGATCTCCCTTTGCTTTTTGTTTTTAATGTAAACTCAAACTTTAGATTTCTTTTTTGGAACAAAACAGGCTCTTTTCTGATTTGTTAAGGTTATTTCTGATTTGTAAAAATGATCCGCCATCCATGTTTTTAGTAGCCCCTGTTTTCCCTCATTCAATCTTGGCTGCCACAGTCAGAAAGAAAAAGCACATAGAGAAACAGACTCTTAGTAATGTGAGGAGAAGCATAAAAGAAGAGAGTGGATAGTGCTAAAGAGGAAAAAGCATGGATTTCCATCTTCCACCTCATTTTCTTCCTGAGAATCATTACCTCTAACCACCTATACTCAAAACATTTTTCCAAGAGTCATGTTTCCACCAAATCTCTATTTTCACTACCCATCACTAGAAGAAATCTCTAGGAAGAGAGGGCTCTAAAGGACTGCCTCAATTACTGCTGCTGCAAACAAACTACCCTACACTTAGGGGTTCAAAGCAATCATTTTATTTTCCTCACAGCATCTGTGGGTGAGGGATTTGGCTTATCTATCCTCTATGTGGTCTGGGACCTCGGCTGGGAGGACTCCATGGCTCCATGGAGATGAGTTAGTAGTTGGAAAGGGTCTGGAATCATTGGAGACAATTTCACAGTGGCTGACGCCAGCTGTCGGCTGGGACCTCATTGGGGGCTGGTGACTGACATACCTACACAGGGCATCTTCACGTGGCCTGAGTTTCCTTTCCTTACAGCATGGCAGCCACAGGGTTGGAGAATTTCTCACATAGCAGCTCAGATTTCCAACACAGAGTATTTCAAGAAAACCAGATGGAAGCTGTGTGGCCTGCTCTTACCTAGCTGCAGAAGACACCCTGCACTAATTCTACCTTACTCTACAGGTCCAAACAGAGACACATCCTGTCAGAGTCAAGGGGAGGGGACATAGTTCCCACCTCTCAGTGGGAAGAGGGTCAAATAATTTGTGGACATGTTTTAAACCACCACAGGTTTTAACTAATCCTGTAACCCATTACTTTCTATCTCAACTGAACGTTGTTAAAATCGTTAGGCTCAAATACTACTACTCCACCTTCTCTAGGACAGCAGAGCCTCCTCCCCGTCCCTGTGTACCTTTCTTGTGTAGAATAAGAACAAATGCTCAAATACTACTTAGGCTCAAATACTACTACTCCACCTTCTCTAGGACAGCAGAGCCTCCTCCCCGTCCCTGTGTACCTTTCTTGTGTAGAATAAGAACAAATGCTCTATCAAAATACCTCCAAATTAAGGAAGTGCACAGCCCAGTTCTGGAAGTGGGGTGGAGGGGTGCAATTATTAAGCAAATGGCCATCTGCTCAAGGCCCTTACTGTTTCATGCTATAGAAATTCAGGCTATAATGTCCAGCATAATCAAATAATATTTCAAAAACTCTTAAAAATTATTATGTCTCTGTACATAAATAAGAATCCTAGGATAAAGCTACAGGCTTGGCAGAGCACTTTAATAAATTATAATGGGCTTACTTCAAGCAGAAACCTTAGATGCTCTCCTCAAGATTTCTTAGAATTTGTTCATCTGTGACCCTTCCACATTTCAGTTGAACACAACTTGGTGTGTACAATTAACAAAATAGTTCCTGATTTAACACTAATACTTCGTCCTAAAAATTTCCAAAGCCTTACTTATATCCTGTGTACTTGACAGTCTTAAACTAGGTGAATGAATAAATGAATGAATGGGTTTACTGTTTGCAATGATTTTCTACCCATTATCTGGTCTTTGAAGGTTTTTAATTCTACAATGATAAAGATTATATAACATTCTTCTTAAGTATATACTGTTTAGCACCTAACTTTTCTTAATTGATTGAAATGGAAATATTTACTATCAACCACAAACACAAAGGTCTGAGTAGAAGTGTGGTGAGAGGTGATATACTGACTGGAAATCTACAGAAGTGCAGTTATCTCATTTACAGCATGGGGGGGGGTGGTACAGAGTAGGATAACCTGGAGGGAAAAGGAAATGAGAGTTTCTACCTCTGTTCTGTTGAGATTGGACTTGAACCTACTTGCTGGTAACAGGGGCCTATGTGAAGAAAGAGAACCACACAGGCATCTAGCCTAGTGGTGGGGATAGGATGGGAGTTAGGATGATGAAAAGAGGTGATTTGTGATTCCAGTTCAGAAATAACATTAAAGACTCCAAGTACCAAGGGATTTCCAGTTAGCACTATATAAGGAAGTTTGGAACTGTGAGAAAAAGATGATGACTATAAGAACATAGTAAGATTCTGAGATCTTTGCAATTCCTCTATGCTAGTTCTTTTTATAATCTTCTATCTGTTTTTCTGCTCGATTTATGATAAAATTCTTGAAGCTAAAAATCACTGTGGTTTATCCAGTGGCAACCTTGTGGCCTGTTCTATTGGACAGGCTTAGTTAAAAGACAGGTTGAGATACAGAAAGACTAAAAAAGAGAGTTTTGGGTGACTGCTAAGGACAAAAGAATAGTTTGGAGCACAACTTACCTTGAGAAAAATGTTAGAAGGGCAATAATAGGAAAACAAAGAACAGACATATGAGCAAAAGACAAAGACAGCATACAGGCTTGTGTGTGTATCCCTGACTTAAAACTTTTCAGTCATGCTTTTAGAAGCAGCCCTCTCCACTCAATAGCTACTACAGTGACACAGGCAGTGACAGCTAAGGTTACTCAGGAGCCAGAGCAGAGCCCAGAGCTCTCCAAAGATTTTCTGATAATTCTCACATGCTCCTACTCTCTTTTATTTAAGTGTTTTTACCCTGTCAGTTGGGCATCAGAGTGTTCACCTTTGCAAGTATGACCTTCACGTTCCAGTTGGGTCTCCAAGGCCCAGGCCTCCTCAGGCATCTCTATCAACCATGAGTTGGCCTGGGTATCTGGATAAAACTTCTGTTTAAGACTCCCATCCCAACCCAGTAAGAAGTAGGTGTACTTTTTGAAAAAGACCCAAACATGTGGTTTATTGTAGAAACATGTCCAGATCAAAAATTGGTTGTTTGGAGACAATAGGTTGGCTTCTTCTACAGGAAGGAGTCTCCTTTTAATTAGCTAAAGGTAAACTATGCCTCTAGCCATGAAGCCTCAGTTGTGTATCATTTTAGATCATGATTAGAAACGTCCATTTTTATTACTTTACTAGCTCAGCCTTGGTCCTTCTTTCCTGTTGAGTTATATAGGACTGAGACAGGCCCAAGCACCAGAAATGAGGCAAATGCTACAAGTGCTAGGTCCTTGTGTACTTTATCTTCATATCTTTGTCCTCCCTCTACCTGGTGTAATGGGCTCTTTTGAATAAACTTTCTCCTTAACTCTCCAACCTACAATTAATTTAAACAATCATATCGGGTTAAGGGCTGAAACAAACCTATTTAATTTTAATAAATGTAAAGTTCAGCTCCTCCATGAATTTCTAAGCTTCTTTTGGGAAGGAACTATGTTTCTTATGCTTTTATTTCTGTCATAACCTCTATCAGAACATTCACTGAGGATATGTTGTTAAAGGCCAGGTTTTGGAATTTGTAGAATTCTCCAGGATCAGATGCTGTTTTTGTGAAGTGTTCAAGTTTGGGGCTGGGATATGTCTATTTGAGGCTGGGTATGCAACTTGTCCAAAGGACAGAGATGTAGAATTTGACAGAGGCAGGCCAATACAAGACAGTTACTCGGAGGTGGTACCTAAGCTAGACTGGAGAGAGAAGACAGAAGCCAGTGAGCAGAACTCTGGATAAGGGATGGGAAGAGAGTCAACAGACAGAGCCTCAAACTGGAAGGACTAGGATATTTTTTTCTTTTTGCTTAACTGTAATTTTTATTTTTTTCTACAGGAAATATGAATTATATATATTTTTTGAAATCTTAGGAAACAGTTTCTTGTTAAAGTCTGGAAAAAAACCTAAGAATCAAATTAGAGTAATCCCAAATAATTTCAATGTACTTAACTTTAATTCACATTTAAAATACTGTATAAATTGAAGTGGGAATCAAACGTACATTCATTTTTATTGGATTTTTACATTTTTCACTTGTTTATTTTCTTTTATTTTAATGTTCAGCCCTCCTCACTCCCACTTTCCTACCTTCCGCTCTACCCTGTTAAACCAAATTTTCACTATTGAATGTATGTTTTTTCCATATATTTATGACAATAGGTAAGCATGTATATGTATACACCCATGCAAAGACTCACACACATATACAAATGAAGAATTTAGTTATCGTGTAATTGTTTACTCAGAAAGATCGTTCAATATCCACTTTTCTGTATCTTTCTATTCTTACTAAACAAAAAAACCACAGAAATCACTCCAAATCAATTATCCGTTGGTACAGCTTTAATTCATTCTTTTTTAACAGCTGCAAAATTGTGATATGTATTTACCATATTTTCAGTCATTCCCCTACTGAAGAGCCATTGCTTTCTATGTAGTATTTGGCTACTCAACACACTGCAATAAATATGCCTCCTACTGCTGCTTTGTTTTATGGCTGAACTAGCAAGAAGAGGGGTTTCTGTGTCAGAAGGTAAATGCATTTTTAATTTTAATAGACACGGCATTCCAAAATGTCTTTAATACTTTAGGTTTTACACTTGCCAGTCAAGTTATCACCCTTTCAAATTACTGTCAGGCTCACAGCTATAACATGACGTCTCTTCATTATTTTTGCATAGAAAGTTAACAATCAGTTTGAGCATTATTTTCATATACTTGATCACTTGAAGATGATCTCTGTGAATTGACTCTTATTATTGAGCTACTATTCTCATCCTGACAAATTTTCAGGGTCCTATGTATACTACAGAAACAACACTCTGTCAGTATTCTCCAGTATATTTTTCTTTCAAAACCTATTATGTATCTTTTGATTGATATTTTGTCTGTGTTATCTTTTGCTACAAATTTATATACCTTATCTCTTACAGCTGGGTTTTCAGTCTTATTTAAGAAAGTTATACTTGCTACTAGCTATTGTACATGTACACGTACTACTAGTCTCCTAGATGTTTGCAAAACTTTTTTTTTTTAAACTTTTTACAAATTAATCTTCATTCCATCTGAAATTTGTTTTTTGTACATGGTGTAAGATGCAAATGGATAGCTGATTGTGCCAGGGCTAATTATTAATGATCCATCTTTTCCCTGTGAAATGAAATACTACCTTTGTCAAATATAAAATCTTCTGTTATATACTACAATCGATTTCTAGACTCCCTTTTTCTTCTATGTCATGCTGATAAAATAATAACTGAATATCTGTTTTACAGGTTTTTCTACAGTTACGCTGTCTCTTACTATTCTTACATATGTGTGGGTGAGAGAGATTGAGAGAGAGAGAGATCTATAAAACCCACTCTGTTATATAAACTTTAAGGCTTTTTTTTTAACACTTTCAAAAATTCCCAGTAGGGATTCTGATTGATATTAAATTAAGTCCGCATTTGTTTTAGAAGCATAAACATTTTCTGTTATAGTGTATCCCAAAAACCTGATTTGTCTTTCCATTTGTTGAGATATTTGTTTTATATCCTTTAAGGAGATTTTAATTTTTCCTCATGTAGGTACTAAACCTTTAACAATATTTTCCTAAGTACATAGAAGCATATGAGTACACTTTATGACAGTTACTTAATCCCAGCAAATCTTATGGGATCTATTACAATAAGTCAAACATGTGATTTTGTGTGTGTGTGTGTGTGTATTGTGCTGATCGCACATATCCACTTTCTTTATACTATAGTCTAAATATAAATTATGGGACCTTCCTCTCTCCTATCTACAATTGCCTTAATTAGTTTATAACTCCATATCTCTTCAAACTGTTCTATTCTGTAGTAAATGACCCTATATTATCCATCTCTATATACTCTCAATTTCCTTTCTAGTATATAGTCCTCTTTCCCAAAAGAGTTACTACAATCACCAATTCTTTTCATTCAGGACCAGAATATGAGCCCCTGACTGACTCTTAGAAGTGACCGAGATTCCATGCTTTACACAGCCAACTTCTATCTGTCCGCCTGTCTGCCTATCTATCTATCTATCATCTATCCATTCTCATGTGGTTGATTTAAAATACAATTTCCCAATTTCCACTGAAGTTTATACATATATTATTTGTCCGATGAAACACTTAAGAAAACAGAAGTTTGGACCTTGCTATAAAAAAGCAGGGGAGAGAGAAGGTTATGAACAACATTCTAAGATTCAACTAAGGAAATACACAGCAAAGTAAATGCATATCCAAGACATAAATCCCACCTCAGCCTAGGTGGTGACCAGAGACTGGGGACCCATACAGCCAGGCCAGTTAGAACCCTGCTTTGTACTAGGAGCTATTTTAACTCACAAGCCAAAGGCATCTGTTTCCATAACAAAAGAACGGATGCTGGATTGTATTCAAGGACTTATAATATGTCTAATAAAAATTAAGACAAAACATAGACTATACAATTTAAAGCCTAAATATGGCAAAATTTATTTAGAAAAGTTGCATTTAGAGGAAATTAATCACAGCTCATCTGTCCTAGCCTGGTCTACAGAAGTTTGTGTCTCCTATTTTAGTCAACTTATTAAGAATGGACAAATCTGAGGGTCTGGACTTGAATTCCTGTTCTGATAAAAATGAACTGTGGAAAGTTGGACAAATTAAATTTCCAAGGCCACATTTATGAAAGAGAGATTATAATCCTATATATTGATATATATCAGTGGTTCTCAACTGGGCCAATTTTTGTTGTTACAACTGGGAGGTTTTTACTGGCATCTAGTCAGTAGAGGCCAGGGATCCTACAAGACATTGTACAAGGCATAGGACAGAACACACAACAAGGAATTATCCAGCCTAAAATGTCACTAGTGCTGATGTTGAGAAACTCTGATTTATAGGGATTTTGTGATGATTAAGTGGGATACTCCTTATGAGGACATTGAACAGGCCTGGTCTATGGGAAGCAGGTACATGGTTGCTTCTCTCATTATTACTGTTATTAATAATCTGAACTCATTCATTTTTTTCATTCAACATTTTCTGTGAATACTTTGTGATTGCTTGTGGGGAGGGATGAAGTGGTAAGGTACGATATGATGAGCAGCAAATTCTGCATGTAAGTAAAATGCCACAGGAATAGTGACTTACCAAGGAAAAATTGCTGATTAGCATTTTACAGTACCCCCAACCCTTTAAATCCAAATGCTTACTTTATTCCATGATTGTTTTACTTGTTCTTAGAACTCCCTTCAGAATTAGCAACTCAGGACAAGCCCTTAAAGTGAATTCCATCAAATGTTAAAACAAGCAAACAAAATGCAACAATCCCTGTATGCAATTTCTGTCTCGCATTCTTTGTTTAATCAGACATGTCATAATAATATGGCATCTTGTATAAAATGTAATCTGAAAGACCAAAAGTATATAAATGTTGTATGTGTTACACCCCCGGAGACTGGTGAGCCATTACACAGATGACTTCAATTCTGCTTTGGGTAACTCAAGGTCTATTTGGTTTGTATCAGGATTTTTTGGTTAATGAATAAGACCTGAAGTACTTAACAAAGGGAAAAAAGGGATTTTAGTTAAAGATTAATATCAGATCAACTAAGCTTTACTGAGTTCACACATAAACAGTTTAAGAGCACTGACTCCACTGATTTTAAGACAGAGTCAAAGTGTGGTGCCAGTGCTAGCGACATCATCACCACAAGAGAACTTGTTAGAAATGCAAAGCCTCAGGCTGAAGCCCAGGTTTCCTGAATCAAGAACTCAGTGGATGAGCCCAGCAATGAGTGTTCGATTGCAGCCCTCCAGGTGACCTGGATGCACAATGAGGTTTGCGAACTACTATAGGAGAAACAAGCAAAACAAAACAAACAAAAGAGCAAAGTGTTTTCTATGGACTCCTCAAAGTGAATAATTTTACATGGATTTATTTTCCATTCCTCAAGGAGGACTCAACCTAGATCCACTTTTGCTGAGGGGTCTTTATTCTAACTAAAATACAGGGGATTAATTTACCTAGATTTCTACCCTCAATTAGACTTTTAGTCCAACTGAGAGTAGAAGAGAACTTGGTGACCACCACACAAGACGCCCTTTTGCTACAGCACAGGGAGCACCTGTGTAGGGAAAAAAGGGAAGAATTCTGGGTTTCAACAAAGTCTCTGTCACCTACATTTAAGTGACCTAGAGCGAATTATATTACCCATATTACCCTCAATTTTCTAATCTATTAAGAGAAGGTTAATTCATAGGATTTTAATAATATACAAAATTAGGGAAGTGTCTGGTACATATATTTTTTTAAGAGATAAATAAAACTCTCAAGAGGAATGGATGTTTATGGCCAGCTAAAATATCTTCTCTCTATGGATGCTATATCCTCTAGGAAAGCCAAGTTATCAGAAGGTGGCTTGGTGAACACAGACTCAGAAAAGGGGAGTTATTTATAGGATATAAATATGTTTTAGAGTTCAGGCTAAGATGGCCTAATACATCCACCTCTGCAATAACAGCTACCACTTAATTAGTGCTTACTGTCAGGCATTTACTGTATAAATACTTTACATATATTCACACATTTACTCCTTTCAACAATCTGTGTTCTCTACCTTATGCATATGGAAACTGAGGCACACAGAATGTACAAAACTTGTTCAAACTCACATAACAAGCAAGTGACAGGCACGGGCAGGAATGAAACAGTAAAGACCGGAGCCTGCTGGGAATGCAGCTCCCTGGCTTAAGCCTGAAAGATAAGTTCTGAACCCACTGATTACTCTTGGCTTAGAATTTTTTGCTCCTCTGCTTCTTCTTTAAGCAAGCTTAACCAGCTCCCAGATTTGGAAGGATTCCCAGCCAGGGTTTCCGTTCAGGTGTCTGGATGTGCAGTTATTCTGACATACTGGGTGGCAGTGGAAACTTCTCTTTATATTTCAGCCCAGATAAAGATAAATGAAGGCCAAACAGGAAAAGAGCTGAAGTCAACATTGGACTTTGATTTGAAACTAAATCACAACAGTGTTAACCCTTCCAACTTTTTTTATTCTTAAACCTTTTAATCTCAAGTTGAGGAAAGAAGAGTTTTATTTCATGGAGCCCTCAGGCAATAGTTGTGTGCTAAATCTTTAAGTTTGTGGGTCATGATAATAGTTCTGAAAGCAATAGAGAGAGAGAAAGAGAAAGGAGATTAAAATTAATCTATTCTATATCTTTTCTTTTCAAAAGAAAAATACTTGAAAATAATACTTCACAATAATACACGAAAATGCACAACTTCTTAAAATTGTACTTATCTATACCTAATTAGCTTTTGTAATCACGGTACAGATGACCCTAGTCCTTGAATCAGCTATTCTTGAAAAATGTCGCTATGGCCAAACCTCTGTAATAGGACACGCTCAGCATGAAGGGATAATGATCAGGTAAACGCTGGAGTCAGTGAGAAAAAGAAGCGCTCTAGCTGGAGTGTTAATTGCCAAATTTGAGGAGTGTAGGGAATATGGTAAACCTCCCTGGCAGTGAAACTCTCTGACGTGACTTCTACAAGTTGCAAAACCCTGCTTTAGTCATCTAATAGAATGTACTTAAAGCAGCATCTGATCACTGAGTTAGCAGCAGCAAGGTAAATTAAGAAAGGGACATTTCGTTCAAAACATTCATTGGTTATATAAAATGTTTCAGGCAATCTTCCAAGTTCTAGGGATATAGCAGTGAACAGAAGAAAATCTCAGCCCACAAAGAACTTAAATTCTTAATACTCATCAATGAAACCACATAGCTGTTGGAAATAAGACGGACATAACTACTCCTCAATCTCACACAATATAGTATTTGGAATTTATTTCAGAGTGTTTTCTATAGCTGTCCTTGCAATGATACAGTTATGGAATCTTCATATTGCATAATATCTTCTTTGGCAATATATGAGGATTTGTACTGGGATGGAACAAACATTGTGATGGGATCCGTTCTGTCATCAGAGGTAAAGCAAAACCTTGAAAACAGAACAAATGTAGGCACGGATGCTCCTTGCTGCTGCTGTCCATGTTGTTTATAAAATCTGACTCTCAAGATGCCATTTCATATGTCTCTTATAGAATTCCCATATGCACTGAATCCAGTGAAGACTTAACAAGAGAGGGAGACACCAAAAGAGCAACGCAAGCATTCATATTCAAGAAAATGTGATGCTCAAGAACCAGATGAACCAGTCTGCAAGGCAGAAATAGAGACACAGATGCAGAGAACAAATGTATGGACACCAAGGAGGGAAGCAGGGGGTGGCGGGGGCGTGGGATGAACCAAGGAATTGGGATTGACATACATTCACTAATATGTATAAAATAGATAACTAATAAGAACCTGCTGTATAAAAAATTAAATTAAATTAAATTAAAAAGACAGTAGCAGTAATACAAACAGAAATAAAGCCTTGGTGTTCAGCCTCACTACCAGAAAAAAAAAAAAAGCTCTCATTCCTGTCTCATGCATAAATAAGACTTTGGAAAAAATGATTCATAAGGGTGAAAGTTGAGAAGTGTTTGGGGAAATTAATAGGCTTTTTCCCTGCTATATTAGAAAACTTTAGTTATTCATAGCATAGTGGTACCAGGACAGTATGAACTGAGTTATTCGTTCATTCATTTTAATAACTATTAATGGACTTATGCCTACAAGGTTATGAGTAATACTACTGAACAAGACATCACTTGGAGAACTTACAGTTATGGTGAAAATGAACAAGTTAAATGAGTAATTACAACAGTTAAAAATAATTGAAAGGGGTTGTATTATTTTCCTAGGACTGCCCTAACAGAGTACTACAAACTGGTGGCTTAACAAAAAAGAAATTAATTCTCTCACAGTTTTGAGGGCTAGCAGTGTGAGATCGAGTTGTCAGAAAGGCCATGCTCCCTCTGAAGATTCCAGAGAAAAATCCTTCCCTACCTCTTCCTAGTTTCTGAGATTCTGAGTTGACATAAGTTTTCGGAAGACACTAGTCAGCCTACCACAGGTGTACGTATGATTTGTAGAAAGAAAAAAAATCTTTTGCTATAATTGGAAAGATATTTATAAAATATGAGGAGTCTCTCACAAATAATATGAAGCAACAATTTTAGGTAAAGAAGAGACAGGAAGTAACCTGAATATTTGATAGTTGAGAAAACTGAGCACAGAGAGGTTATTTGTCCAATCTCATACAGTTCAATAGAGAGCCCTGAATTTTAGATATAATTATCTTTTTGGAAATACATACTTGAAATGGTTCACTATTAGGGTGCCTTTTACAATGCTTAATGGTTATGCAGGGAAATCTTCATCTGTTCAGACACAAACCCGAATCTCACTTTAGCTAAGAGTTGCTGTTATTCAAGTAATGGTTTAGTCAAAGCCATAGAAAAAACTTCCTCTGACTGGTAGAGATGGTAATGGATAATGGTAGAGATGATGACATAGTAAACATTGAGGCAGAAAGAATATTAACTAACTTTACCAACAAATCAGATAACCCTGGTTATATATCTAGAAAGTTCATATTAAAATATTTTTGAAATATAGCTATCTGAGTAGAGAAGTTAGACCATTGCAGACATAGAGACCATATAGTAGGAAGGTTTTTATATAATGGAAGGTCAGAAAGGGAGAGTAAATTGATTTATGTATATAGGACAGGCTTCAGAATTTAAGATAATAGCTTTATTTTTCTTACAGAGATAATAGGGCAGAGGTTTAATGGATGAGATAATCTTTCTAATATACAAGGACAACAGGAAATGGAACCAAAAAATAAAAGTGTTTTGAGCACATACTACGTCTCTGACAACTTAAGTTTTTCTCAGGTAAGCCTATTACAGATAAAGAAACTGAGGTTCTGAAGAGTCATGCAAGTTGCTAGCAAATGGGAAAACTGGGATCCTTGCACACTGATCTGCAGGCTCTTCTATAGAAAAAAGGGATAAAACGAGGTCTCCTGCAAAACTTGGCAGTGACACCAGAGTTCAGGGTCAGAGTGTTAAGTAAAAAAAAAAAAAACTCAGGGAGGAAAATGATGTGGATCAAAACCATTAATCAACCAAATAGAGACAGAAAGAATGGGAAACTGGATGGTAGAAAAACAGAAGGAAATTAATAGTCTCATCATATCGAAGGCTGTGGCAGAAACTGGCTAAAAGCTCACCAAGCTTGTTTTTTCTTCTTGGACACACAGACCACTTCTCCTAGTTCCCCCTAAAATAAGTTTAAGTCTAAGACCATATAACTGAGTTCTGGTCAATGGACTGTGGAATGTGGTCAAATTAATGTATGCTATTTTGGGATCTGGCTCCAAAACATCCCATGAGATTCTACAGTCTCTCTGCTCATTGGCTGACTAAATGACAGCAGAGACCTCCAAGTTGAACCTACAGGATAACGAAGACACAAGATAGAAGATTCCTGGATCCCTGAGTTGTTACTTGGAATAGATTCACCCAGAAGAGCTACCTGAGTTGCACTAAGCTGTGATATGAGCAAGAAATAAACTTTTATTGTCTTAAGCTATTAAAACTTGGGGGTTATTTGTTATGACACTTGGTGTTAATTGCCCTGAATAAATATCCTGACTTTGGGGACTTCAAGAAAACTCATAGATTACTTAAGTTACCTACTACCCTTATTTCATAATGAAAGAGAGAGACAGAGATGAGAGAGAGTAAGAACTTGCTGCAAATCACACAGCCCGTTAGCATAACTGAGGCTATAGTCCAAAATTCACTTTATAGTTCTTTGCTTGAAAAAGCCAGTAGAAATGGCAAAGACTTTTAAAATAAAGACATTCTACAAATACATTCCCTTTTATTTCAGAATTTGACACCATAAATCAAGCACGTGATGATATCCTTTGAACAATGCTAACTCTGGGGCAAGAAGAGAATTAATTAGTGTGTCAAAATGCAAACACTGAGCTAGAGGTAATTAGATGTGAATATGACGCCATGTAGAATCTGAAAGGAAATGAAAGTACAGAAAAACAGACACTGAATTTTCTCTGAAGGAGGCTGTCAATAATAAGCATAAATGAAGAATAAACTCTGGCTACCTGGGGGCACATCTCTTTGGAAACTGAGGTATAACAGCATAACGGAATGTCCGAAGTGGCTAGAGTTATGGGTAAGTTGGTGATAAATATTAGACAGTACAGCAGCTCTAAAACGAATGATTGAAAAAGTGCCAAGACATAACATAGCTATTCAAGGAGCTATGGATAGATTAGATGGGGAAAAAGAGAAAAAGAAAAAAACGAAGTTTTGAGAAGGGAGCTGAATGAATTAAAATGGAGACAAGCGTGTACTTCACTTTTCAGCAAAAGCTTTCATGTGCAGTGAGGAATAGAATGGTAGTTGGAACGATTAGCAAATCTTGATTTTTGAGGATCAGAGAAAGCTAAATTTTGTTTAAAAACATAGGTGAAGCAAATAGGGAAAAGATAAGGAGTCTCATGTTCACTGAGGGAGAACCTCAATTAAGCAAATATTGAATCTATTCAAAAATCATTTCAAACATAATTCCAAACTTTGATGCTTGGTCTTTCATTTCGTTTTTGCAAAACACTAACCTTTCAGTTTTTATTTATCTGATTCCCTGGGTAGTCCTACCAAAAAGAATCACTTTAAACCTAGATTCACTACCATGCATAATGTAAGGATTCCATTTAGCAAAGGAAAAAAACCACTACTTTTATTTAAGTGCCTTTAAGAAATCCACAATAGTTTCACTTAAGGGGAAAGTTTTTAGGGGAGCTCAATATTTCTTGAGACTCCAAAGTGAAATGACTTTTTGAAATCAAAGCAGAGATAAGCTTCTTATCACCACTCATAATGGAGAACTCTCAACTTCAGGCCCTGACAACAGTTTTGCAGTCTTTATTTTAAACATTAACTGTAAAGTTTGACTGAAACTAATTTTGCCTAAAGAATTTCTCCCTAGTAAATTAAGAACATTAATTCATTTACTAATAAAGCAGAGCCTATCTGATTATAAATCACTGATGAACTATTCCACCTCTCTATACCACACTCTCATCTTCCCCATTTACTGTATATCTATACCCACTGCAGTAAATATTGGTGGTTGTTGTTGTTGATGATGGTAGTGGTGGTGGTGTATGTGGTAGAAGTTCTGCATTTTTTTCCTTTCTCTTAAAACAACAGCAACTCTACATCCTTGGGAATTACCTGTTCCTCATTCCATATGACTCTCTTTGGGCTCCCAATCAGAGCACATCTGCCATCAGTCTGTTGGGTGTACATTTAACTATCACACACAAAACCTCACACTTCTCACCATAGAAATTGGCTCAGGGAAGGTCATATGACACAGGTTGGGCAAATTAGAGTCTTTATAAGGAAAACCTTTATCTTTCCCTTTGAATCATGACCTATAAAAAAAAATGTGATCCCAGAGCTGCCGGTGACCATGATTCTGTCATACAGAGAAGACCCTGAAAAAATTCTCAAGCAGGAGACTTAATCATGGTCCCTTTGTTTCAATTCTGAATATATTAAGGGCCTATTTTATATAAAATACTAGACTAGAGATAGTAAGAGACTGAAAAATAAGTGTGATATTACCTCTTTGTTAAATTTTCAGTCTAGTTAATAGTCTGTAATGTTTTAATCATCAGAGTTTATTCAAAAGAACCTAAATGAGAACATTTTTTCCAGCTATTTGATGTAGTGGTGATCAAATAGATACACTTCCTGGACTCATTGAGCTTATAGATTATGGGGAAAAATGCATTAATCAGATAGCCACAGAAATATTTAGCTTTCAACTGTGATTAACATTCTGAGGCAAATCCAGCATATTTGCATATTTACGTAAAAGAGGCATCTGTTCAAGATTTGGTGGTGGGGTGTGGTGGTGATGGTAATTTAGTGGACTTGAAGGCTACAGTTGGAAGTAGACAAGGCCTAAGCCCTTAATGCTGCTGCTCAGCCCTAAAGACACATCATGGCACTGGAAGACGTGTCCTGCCTTTGACTAAAATATTCAAGGTGTCCACTACCATCCTTTCTCCATCCTTCACCCCAACACTCCCTGGGAGCCCACAGAAAAGGAGCAAAGGAAGTTGAGGCAGAGGTGCTACTGGGACACATTCTGGAAGTCAGTGGAATGTGGCCTGAAACAGCAAGGTCTCCATACCCCTGGGACCAGGGAGGAGGGGTATGGTTAGGAGAGTCATACCCGGGGCAATTGCTTCAGGCCGACTGATGGTGAGGAACTTCTAATAACATAGTGTTCAATAGAGAAAAATGAGATTACTTTTCACCAATGCTATTAAAAACTGGAGTGGCTGTTATACACATTTGTCACCAGCAAAGCCCATTACCAATTCCCGGGAAATAAGAATAGAATCTCGGTAATAAGATAAACTCTAACCTTTTTTTTTTTTCCTCTCTTTTTCTTCGTGCTTCCTCTAGTTTCACTTGCTGGCAGGATGCCGCACGCAGAGGCCTTGCACCCTCCTGGCCCTTCAGACCAGAGTTCCTCCAGCGAAATATTTGCTCCGGACACCTCGGCTCCACGACCGAGTGAAGATTCAAAATGGCGGAGGCAGGCTGCGCGCAGAGACGCTGCATCCGCACTGCGTTCTGGAGTGAGAGCAGCACAGCTGAGCCCGACCCATGAGAACTCCGCCCCCTCCCACTAAGTCCCCATAAAGCAGTCCATCCACAGCTGCAGGCTGTTAGGGAGAGCGTGCGCTCACACCTCTCCGTTCTCTGAAAATAGAATAAAACTGTCCTTTGCTTCTGAACTGAACTTGGTCTTGTTCTATTGCTGTGAGTGGCTCCCACTCTGCTGGGTCAGTAACACAATCAGCGTATAAAGCTTGTACCACCTCAAAGGGCAGCAGGGAGGACTACATTTCCTCTTGAAGTGTATAAACTCGATGATAAGCCTGTGAGACACTGGACGAATATTTTGAGGGAGCAGAGAAGATGAGTGTACTCAACATAGCCTACTATCTATGGCAAGATCGCTGGTCTGAGTTTTCTGCTATCAAACTATTGGGTCTGGCATAGGGCCTAACTTATAGTAAGTACTCAATCAATGTGTTGAATGAATGAACGATTATTACAATGAGAAAAAATTCCATGCTTATATTTAGCAACTTTGCCTACATTTCTAGGCAGAATGAATATCTTTTTCCTTTTCAGTCATTTCTCTCTTACTGTCCTTTCATCAATGCCTATAAGAAAAAAAAAATAAAAATTAGATTCTCCTGACTTCATTCTTTACCTGAAAAAACTGTATCAATATAAAATAAATATCTTAATTATGTTTCTAGTTATTTAGGAAGTTTCACTGTTGGTTCATTAGCATCTTTTAAGCATCTTACCATTGCTATAGAGGAATTGCATTACTCCAATTCCTACCCAAAGAGCTAACAGAAACAGTGATGACAAGTATCAAGTTCATTTCCAAAAGTGTGTGGTTATTTACTATTTACTATTCAGCATTGTGGGAGACTTTCCAGTCCTGCCTGGAAAGTTGGGAAAGGCATCACAGAGCAATGTAAGTACTCACAAAGACTTGGAGGATCTAAAGATGTCAAATAGGCAAAAATGTGGGAAATATTCTAAAGAGAAGGAGGAAAATTAATAAAATTACATGCAGAGGAAAGTAGAGTTTGATTTTTAAGGATTCCTACAACTCTAGAGAATGTGAGCATTTTAACGTGGTTTGCAATGAATTTCAATGTTAACTTTTCCAAGGAACTCTATTCTCCAATCTTTTATATCAATTTCTATCTATACAAACTATAATCTGGAGAATACCCATATGGTAAATAAGCTTTCCTTGTTAGAGCAAATTTCGCTAAATTACAAGCTGGTGGAAGTTTTCTATAATTAAAGAGAGTAGAAAGGGAAAAATTAATAACTTCAAGTTGAAATTTTAACTATAAGGATATCTAATTGAGTCAAATTGTGAAAATTCAGCTATTTGTGGTTTGAGGTTTCTTTTATGAATCCATGTTTATATTATACAATCCATGTTCATGCTCTTCATAATCATCTATAGCTCCTTTCATAGCTCCTTCTTTACCTTTTAAAAGCTTCAAGAAAATACAAGCAGATTGTAAGTACAAAACCTAAATTCAAAAGAAAAATAAAATGCCAATAAATAATTTAATATAAAAGAAAACAATTTAGAATGCAATAGTATGGGCCATTAGGATCCTTAGAAAGTAAAGACAAACAGATAGCTCGAAGGATCAAAGGAAGAATGGATAAACTGATATAGAGGTTTTTATTCATCTGTCTATCCATCCACTCATCCATCCATTTATCTATGCATTCATTTGACCCCAAACTCTGTCTACAATCCAGATTCATATTTTCAGATTCATATTTCCAGATACCCTTTCATCAACATTCATTTATTTCTCAATACAACAAACTCAGAGTCTTTTTTTTTTTTTTTTTTTTGTGGTACGCGGGCCTCTCACTGTTGTGGCCTCTCCCATTGCGGGACGCACAGGCTCAGCGGCCATGGCTCATGGGCCCAGTCGCTCCGCGGCATGTGGGATCTTCCCGGACTGGGGCACGAACCCGTGTCCCCTGCATCGGCAGGCGGACTCTCAACCACTGCGCCACCAGGGAAGCCCCAGAGTCATTTTTGATTCAACATTTTCCTTTGCCACTCGTACAAAATTGATTATCAAGTCATTCTGATTTTACATTTGAAAGGTCTCATTAATTCTTTTTTTTTTTTTTTGAGCCACTGTCATAGGCCATCTCTTGCGTGGATTACTGAAATAGAATTGTAACAGTTTTTTTTAAATAAATAAATTTATGTATTTATGTATGTATGTATATATTTATTTATTTATGATTGCGCTGGGTCTTCGTTGCTGCACACGGGCTTTCTCTAGCTGTGGCGAGCGGGGACTACTCTTCGTTGTGGTGCGTGGGCTTCTCATTGTGGTGGCTCCTCTTGTTACGGGGCATGGGCTCTAGGCACACGGGCTTCAGTAGTTGTGGCACATGGGCTCAGTAGTTGTGGCTCACGGGCTCTAGAGTGCAGGCTCAGTAGTTGTGGCGCACAGGCTAAGTTGCTCTGCAGCATGTGGGATCTTCCTGGACCAGGGCTCAAACCCATGTCTCCTGCATTGGCAGGCGGATTCTTAACCATTGCGCCACGAGGGAAGCCCCAGAAGTTTTTATTTTTTAAGAAATAAAATGCTGTTGATAAACCAAAGACTCTTTTTTTACCCCTCTCTGTTTTCATTTCCTTCCCACCCTTCCCAAACAAACACAGTACCCTGAAGTTGGTGTGCTTCCTTCCCACCCACTTTTTAACAAAATATTACTCAGGCATAAGAAAGAATGAAATAATGCCATTTGCAGCAACATGGATAGACACAGAGATTATCCTATTAAGTGAATGAAGTCAGACAGAGAAAGACAAATACCATATGATATCACTTATTTGTGGAATCTAAAAAAATGATATAAATGAACTTATTTACAGAATGGAAGTAGACTCACAGACATGGAAAACAAACTTACGGTTACCAAAGGGGATAGCAGGAGGGAGGGGGAAGAGATAAATTAGGAGTTTGGGATTAATATATACACACTACTGTATATAAAATAGATAAACAACAAAGACCTACTGTATAGCACAGGGAACTATATTCAGTGGCCTATAATAACTCATAATGGAAAAGAATCTGAAAAAGAATACATGTATGTATAACTGAATCACTTTGCTGTACACCTGAAGCTAACACAACATTGTAAATTAACTATACTTCAGTTAAAAATGGTTTAAAATATTGTATCATGTATGTACACATCCAAAGCAATGTTCTGTATAGTTCTGCGTATTTTTTAAATAAAGCTACATGGTGTAACGCCATGCATATTCTTCTGAATCTTACTTTCTTTACTCAGTGTTACTTTACATTACTTCAACTTTTTTTCATTCAACACTGTAAGATGTATTTCTGTTGATATGGTTTATTTGAAATACTGTGTAGTATTTATTCCATTTTCCCATCTTCCTGATTATTTATTTTCAGTATTTTATTTTCAGTTTGTTATTAACCATTGCCTCTTCCCAGTTGGTTATTATTAATATTACTAGTAATAGTAGTAGCAGTAGTAGTACCGGTCAATGATTATGTAAATTTACAAACATCTTCATCAATTCTTTTGCACATTTCTCCTACAACCCACTCTTTGTTTTGGTGTCAGTTTCCTGGTTAGTAAAGTACATTTTGAAAGTAATAAACTGTCAGAGTCTTTGACTGAAAGTATTATTCTACCTCTCTCTTAACTGAGTTTATGGCAATCATTTTACTCAGCACAGGATATTATTTCATTGTTCTCTGGGAAAATTTTTACTTTTACCCTAATTATTATTTTTTTATGTATCTTATGATTTTTTTCTGAGATATTTTCAAGATTTCTATATTGTTGGGACTTCCCCAGTGGCACAGTGGTTAAGACTCCACACTCCTAATGCAGGGGGCCAGGGTTTAATCCTAGGTCAGGGAACTAGATCCCACATGCATGCTGCAACTAAGAGTTCTCATGCCACAGCTAAGGAGCCCACATGCCGCAACTAAGCAGCTGGCGAGCCGCAACTAAGGAGCCTGCTTTCTGCAACTAAGACCCAGCACAACCAAATAAATAAATAAATATTTTTTTAAAAAAAGATTTCTATATTGTTGATGTTCTATATTTCTTAAACTCAAGAAAATCTGGGCCTTTTTGTTTTCAATACTGCCTCTCACGTTTTCTCTTACAGAATTTTATCAGACACACGTTGGACATACTGGATCTATCCTCTATGATTCAAAACTACTTTTTTGTGTGACCCATAACTTTATCTCTTTGAGCTATATTTTCTATGAATTTTTTTCAAGCCCACCTTCTCTTGGTCTATTTTTTCAGTGGAACATATCAACTAACAGTCTTTAAAATGTAGTTTTTTTCTTTGTTACTTCTAAATTGAGGGGCTATATATTTCCTTTCTGAATGTTGAATTTGTTCCTACCTTAAACTTGGCTCTTCTTTCCCACAGCTTAGTACTTTCATTGTGATTTCTATATTTTTTTAAATTGTCTTAATCATTTACCATTTGAGTATTCATATTTCATTTTAGATTGTAATATTGTTTCCATTTCTTGGTGTTAGTTCCTCTCTTTGTTGCATCTACCAAGTAGCCCCTAAGGTGATAGTTTCCTCATCTGTTACGCACTTTTTTGAAAGGGAGTTCATTTTTAGTAAGACTCTTTGGCCTCTGGGGAATCTGAAGTGCTCTGACATGTAGAGTCATTTATTTCCTTTGTGGCTATAGGAGTTTCAGTGGTGCAGTAGCCAGAATTCTAGATGACCCCCATGACCTTTTTCTCCTGATGTTACCTTATGATTATGTTATATTACATGTGATGCTCAATGTATATGCCAACTTTGCTAAGATTTAGTCCCCAGTTATTCAGTGAAAGAGTAATCTAGGAGTTGCTCTGAAGGTATTTGTAGATGTGATTAAGTCCATAATTAGCTGACTTTAAATTAGCAAGATTATCCTAGGTAGTCTGGGTGGGACTGATTTAATCAGGCTAAAGGTCTTAAGAGCAGAACTGAGACTTCTCAAAAGAAATTCTGCCTGTGGACAACCGTTCCAGCCTGCCCTTCCTGCCAAACTGTCCAATGGATTTCAGACTTTCCTAGCCAATCCCCACACTCATATATGCCAGTTCCTAGCAATAAATCCCTTAATATACATCTCTTCTGTTTCTCGGGTTGAACACTGACATATTGGCAAAGAATTTTTTCAGATGTAATTGAAGAAAAGGAACAAGTACCCCAACTCTACATGTACAAGGAACTTAATTCTGCCAAAAACCTGAATGAGCCTCAAAGCAGATTCTTCCTCAGGATGTCCAGATAAGAGCTCAGCCCAGCTGACACCTTGATTCTGGCCTTATATGACTGTAAGCAGAGAACCCAGCTCGGTCTGCCAGGTCTTTTAGCCTAGAGCACTGTGAGTTAATAAACAGGTATTGTTTTAAGCCACTAGGTTGGTGGTAATTTGTTACACAGCAATAAAAAACCAATAGTAGTGTTTTGGACCAGTATTTGTTTTGATTACTTAGGTTAGCATTCCATACCATGGATAGTGTAATGTGAACTTCATCTACTTATGAATGACCAGGCTTGAGTTTAAATTTCTGGTGTGTGACTATTTGCACCCTTAGTCTCTGGCAGGCTGCATTCTTTCTTGTAGTTTCTTTAGTCAGTGGTGGATGAAACATGACTAATTCTGTTTTTATGAAGCAGGCAGCTCTTGGCTTTATGAACGATCTCAGGTCCAGGTCCACTTACCTATTTCAGAATTTCTACAATTAATCTTTAAAAAGTCTCTTTCATACAATACTTTTAAGGGCTAGTCTGAGGCTCCTTTAGATAAGGAATGGATCTAGAAAGAATTGAAAATGCAGAAGTAGTTTTTCTTACAGCCAAAGGAAAAAAAAAGATAAGTTTCTTTCTCAAAACTTCCAACGTAAACATATAATTATAATTATGAGAAAAACCAGGATCAGGTGGTAGAATGAGACTAGAATACAGTTTTACAATCACCGGATTCCTTGGAGACAAATATTTCAGAATTTAGCACTTTTTCAATGTGACAAAGGTAAGGCAGGGCATTTACTATATATTACATAATATCCCTTCTAAGCCTGGGTCAGTGTCCTATGATCAAAGACACTGGGATGCAGTATATCAATATTCACACTAAGTGGAAAAATGAAGAACTTCATATAAGTTCACGTGAAGTTTCACTGCTATTTGGTTCATGTTAGGGCAGAGTTTACCACCAAACAAATTAAAATAAATTCTAAGATTTGGGAGCTCTTAGATTTTGGAATTTTAATAAGGGACTGTGTGTGGGTATAAATATTCAGTGGAAAGTGTTTTTAGGAGTGAAAAAAGGGATGCTAAAAATTGGGATAAAAATAATATTCTTCCATAAATAATAAAGAAAATCTCCACAACAGGGCTTTCCAGATAATTATAGATTTTTTGAGAGCCCTTGACTAGACATACTAGTTTTACACAGGCTTAGCACTTGGTGTTTTAAACCTGCCCTTTTAAATTGTGAATTCCACCTGGATAGAAATATAGCCTACCACTATTAATACTAAATAGATATTGTACCGTCAAAAAGCAACCAAACCATCAGATTCTTTGGCCATATGCTATCTCACAGATCCTCTGAATTCTGTTTTCCTTGGGGATAACAGCAATGTTTGTTCGTAATTGGACACTGTCATTCTAAAGGGGCCCTACACCCACAGATGCCACCATGGCTGACAGGAATCTGATTTACAGCTTAGTAAGAAAAAAAAAAAGTCATTTACTTCTTTTGTTGCTCTGCAAAGGCAATTAGACAAGAGCGGAAGCTGCATATAAGTCTGGAACAATGCTGAATGGGGAGTGTGTGTGTGTTTGTGTGTGCACGTGCCTGTGTAGCATTTTAAAGCAGGTGTAAATAAATAATCTTTTCATTTATTTTAATTCTTTCAAAGAAGCTGACACTAGGAAAATAAGAAAAGAACAGTAGAGAGCTTTGTAAAGGAGAACAGTTGTCATCAATCTCTGCTTTTCATTCCTGTCACCTTTAATTCCAGGATACACTGTCATGTCTTAAGTGATCCTCCATTCAAACTCTGTGTTCAGAGTATTTGCAATGACAAAGAGCTTAAACCTATGACATCTTGATCTACTACTAACAGTGTCTGTCACAATTCAAATAAACATTTACCTCTTGTGCTAAATGATTTTCTTGATAATCTCTGGCCTTTGTTCTGACTTTGTTCTCCTGAGGCTGTTTTCCTTAATCTAACTACACCAGCTGAGAGATCAAGGACTGGTTCTTCTTTCAGCCAACAGAATATAAAACATTTCTATTAAAACAGCTTTTGAAATCACTCCTCCTCTACTTTTACTTAGTTTCTCTTATCACCTGTGCTTTCAGTTAAGAAAAGTTAGTTGTCATCCTCATAGGTGACAAATCGATGAAAGTACTGATGATGACAGCCACGGGCTGCAGTAGGAGTTAATTATGCCCTGGTACATGTCTTTCATTAAGGTGCTATTCCCTTCACCAGAGCCCTCAATAAAGCACTTCTCAAAGGGCCCCTGAGAAGTCTGTGCAGGGAGAAGCTGTCTATCAGGCAGTTCCGGGAGGGATGTAGTGCTGCATCCTGTGAGGTGGCATTAATGAGGCTCAGTAATGCAACTTGACAAGGCCTGATGAATGGGACTCTCTGGGGAGATGGTCTGACAAAGGTAGGCTCCGTGACAAGCATAGTTTTCTAAACAATGTGAGGCTTCATTTATCAGTTGATTGGTTATGAAAAAGATCTAGTTCAAAAAGAGGATTGGGACTTAATGAAGAAATTGTCTTCAGTGGTTAAAAGCAATATGAGTTGATGGTATTAACCAATGATCGGTTTATTGGTAATTCTGCTTTTCATCCTGTGACATCAGAGAAATCTCTGGCTAGAGAGCCTCACTAAGAAATTGCTTAATGGCAAATCAGAGTGAAAAAATGGTACCTCTGGACTTAACATTTTTGTGGCTCTCAAATATGTCTAGATATGCCAAAGGTGGGAACTGATACCATCTAATAGCTTTGCTTCTAAAATATGCTCTATCACCACCATCTTGACTATAATGTTTTATATCTTCAGGTTAGAAGAGTCTTCCGGATTTCTTTTTTATGCCCCATATCTAATGAATAGAAGCTTTGAAAGACAACTTGAAAAGGGGTACTCCTTACTGGTTTTTTCCTACATTGGAAACTAGAAACTTAACTATAATAGTTGCATTGGTTTTACTAGATAAGATATGTTTAGTAACGGAGATTAAAGGTATTTAAATTAAGACGTGTGGAGATGACAATATTTTGTTGAGGGAGATTACGAAATACTCACACAGAATGAAGTACAGATAAAGAGTTAGTACACCAGATTTGGATTTCAGCCTTGAGTTCCTCTCTTCTGAGCAACTGACAACCACCCTTAACCACTGCACTTCATGAAGCAGTTCTTATTAGAACATTGCCTTGTTCCACATCATTTATGTTGGGATGTCAGCTTCTTATATTTCTAGGCCCTTGTTATAAAGGTTTTTGTATGACTGTAGTTTTTCAAGTCATTGGTTTTGGTACCCTCACATATGCTTTGCACAATGTTGGCCCTGGGTCTGTGATGTAGCAGCTCTCTATTAACCTGTGCGCTCCATCCCTGTCTAGTGGTGGCTTTGTTCTCTTTGTGGTATCAACATCATCACCTTCACTATTATTACTACTAATTTTGGTGGAACGATAGAGGAAGATATGTTTGTAAAGTCTCCATTTTCTTGAAGAATGAGAAGGAAAGAGATGCACAATTACCAGGAGGCATGGAAGCAATGAAGTTTTCTATGCAACACTGCTAAATATATCCATCTTGCCCTCCTTCCCCACAGGCAAAAGTAGGATTGGCACTACTGCAGTTAATTTCTAAATTCTGTATACTGTCTTCAAGCCAATCCCATGCTTGAAATAACATGATCTACTGATAGATATACAGCTGTCTCTCTAAAACAATTCCCAATTCATTTGCAAGTCAACTAATCCTTTGTCTCATTTTGCTTCTATTTTGAGGCCCCATTTGTGTCTGGAAGAAGTTTTTGAAATATGAAGATGATGATAATCATAATATGCTTTTGTGAAGTTCAAATTCTACAAGTTCTTTCATTAACATCACAGAATTCATCTCTTATAATAGCTAAAGGGAGAGAGTTTCAAATCTACAAATACAGAGAAGAGGTGAGTTGCAGAAAGTAAGCGAGAATTTACAAAGAAAATTCATATAGTTCTGAGTTTAAGTATCCTGATTAATCTACACAACTACATTAAATTCTTTCAAACCTGAATTTAAGCCTCTAAACAAGTATTTCATTACATGGCTTATCCTAAATTCTCCCTAACGTTAATGAAATCTTTGAATCTTGTAAAACATGTGAAATTCAAATGCAGTGTTCACAGTGCCATGTCAGTGTCTCTCTTCACTTTTTTATGGTAGTGTAGAAGGTTTGGCACCTCTTCTGGGCTTGTCTAATTACTGCTTGCTCTTGGCATTTAGCTCCGTTAATCTCATTTTATTTCCTTCTACAGAGTATCCCAGATAGAGTAGGGTTATTTTGAGATCTTTACAGTGAATAAATGAAATTTTTCTTAAGTGGCTGCTATCACTTCTAAATCAAAGCCTTCTTTTTATGTCATTGATAAAAGAAACACATTATGCCAATTTAAAAGCAATGTCAATTTAGCAATTGTGTGTGTGTGTGTGTGTGTGTGTGTGTGTATGAATGATGGGCCAGATAAGATAAAGAGAAGATAATCTCTGGGTGGAAGATTCCTGAAGTCAAAATAATTTTTCTTTATTATAGTGGTTTCTATAAACTTTAATAGTACTCTTTTTCATTATTTATTAAATGTATTTCAGGAGTTCATATGAAGGATAAACACAAAGCAAAACCTGTATAGCTCAAACTACCCCAAAGAAGACCACTGTATGACTTTTTGTTAATCTCTCTGAGTTTTATCATATGCTACCATGATACCCACATGAAAATCTTTAGAGGTGGAGACTTGAAGTACAGAAATAGAATGTGGAGATAGACATAAAATCACCAACTTCATACCCTACTATCTGCAGTATCTGGCATTAAACACATACACATACATCCACATCCACTGCAAGTTGGCCTTTTCAAATTCTAAAACTTTTCCCTTGTACCAAAATGATTAATTTTGATAAGTGCCCAAATGTTTATATGAGTTATAGAGTAAACAGAAAATGTTTGAAAATAGGAAAAATGTCTATATGTTGTCACAACTGAGCTTTTCTAAAAGAATTTATTCACTCTTTCCCGGGCCATTCATGGAGAAGCAAAACTCAGTAAATGTAGGGGCACATGTGGATTTGTTATATAACTTTGGAATCATAGAAAATAGTTTTCCATTTTTTCTGAAATATTTAGCTCAGAGACGTGCCGATTAACATAAATAATCTAAATTTAAGACATGTAGATATTTTTTGGTAACTTGTTAGTTTTGAGGAAAAATTAACAACGAATTAGATAGTTGAACATATATACATGTGCACACGTGCACTGAATTTCAGTATACTATGTTTTTTGCTGATTAACTTCTGAGGCAAGTAATTTCAAAAGGTTTCTGTCTTAATATTCTGGGCATCTAAGGTTAATTATTTCATAGACAGAGCTATTATAAAGTTGTGAAATTTCACAAACTATTATAGTAGTGTATATATCATGTATGGTACATAACCATGTAATACAATCCTCAGTATTCCAGTATAGAAAACAATGGGAATTCTAATCCTGTGACATATATTTTGCTAGTGTGAACTAGTACAAAGAGGGGGTGGGGCAGTAGGTATGGCTAAAACAGTAATGCGAAGAGATTGAAAAAGTCCAAAACGATATATAAAATGAAGCAAAATTCACATCTAGACCATTTCAGCCATTTTTACGTTAAAATATCATTGTTTCTGCAAGGAGGAAAGGTATGTTATTTTGGAGGCTTCCCCTACATTCAATTTAATCTCTTCTAGGTACCGATTTTGCTCCTCTGACAGCACCACCGCGCTCATTATGTTCCTCAAGTCATCAAGCAGAGGTTAGGAGAGAGGAAGCCTGTTCCCTGAAGCAATTTCTTTCAGCAATGCTGCTAGAGCACAGCTCAGAATTATCTTTAATATGAATGAGAAGCTGGAGCCACTTGAATAGGCAGATGGAGTTTTGTTTTCCCCCCCAGACCATGAACTTGTCAGCTTCTTTTTTCGAAGAACATTCATCATCCTGGTTGCTGTTTTGTCTAACCTTGTTCTGCCATTCTTTCCAATTACTCAGTTTAGTTTATCCATTCCAGGTTAGCTAATTGGCTTTGCTTAGCCCTCCTTTTCACACATTTCCATCCCATTCCACATGTAATTCAAGTCCCATTAGCTCTCACTTCATTTAAACCAACATAGGGCTCATGGGAGTAGTAGGACTGTTGGAAGCAGGTGCAACTGGCCAGATGGCTGCCTTGCCAAGAGGGCAAAGCAGACTGAGCAGCGCCCTTGCCAAATGCAGACTGTCAGGCTGAGACAGCTAAAAGGGTTAGCAGAGGGCTAAACATGGATTTAATTGCTATAGTTCTTCTGCTACTGGTTCCCTCTTAGACTCCAAATGCATATTCTTTTCAGGCTTAAAGCCAACTTTAAGAAACAATCAAGTTGCGTATAAAACAACAGGCACCCACCACTATAATGTACGCTGCCAGGACATTGCTTGGTTCTATTTCAAAAGAAGTAAGACCAGTTCTAGAGCTTATTTGGGTGCTAATTTGCTTCTGTGAACATCTATTTTCATGCCATATTTGCTACTCCCTAAGACTGTCTCATGGTTTTTAACTCAGAGGGCACCCATTCTGAACCTTGGATTACCCCCTGGTCTGCTTTCTCCTTTATTGGCCAGGGCTGCAGAACAGAAAGTCATGTGGATCTTGCCTACTGCAAATTCATGGTATCCAGTATCAAACAAGCTCTAGCCCAGTGGGTTTATTTTTTTCTTTTTTTTTTTCAGGATATTCCACAAAAAAGTTTTAAATGCTACCATTAAATCCAGATTCTGCCTACTTCACTTTTGCAAAGATGACCTGGACCTCTATTTCTTATTATCTGTTAGCCACATATTCCTCCATATCTGACTTTGTTTCACATGATTCTAATAATATTGTGTGTTTAAGGGACATCATTTGCCTGGTAATTTCCAACCCCAGTTATTTTCTATCTTCAGTCTCCACTTCCCTGAACTTGAAGCAATGAACACTAAATCCATGTAAATCACCATATTTTATTTTATGAGATTTTACTTTTTTTATTTGGGCTTTTGAAAGAGCATATTTTTGATTTCCATTTAATCCTCTGGTCCCATCTTGTCCCTTTTTTCTTAATGCATTCTGTTCATCTGGGTGTTATTCAAGACTCTATTCCATCCTCTAGGTTATTTCTATTTCATTTTCCACAGCAAACTGACTATGCTGCATTCCACAGTAACTCCCTATTGTGGCTCAATTTCCAAGCACTAACCCCAATCACAAGTTTTTATTTTAGCGGATTTTAGGACTAGTAGATTTTTAGGACTGGCTCCACAGTTTTGTTTTGTTTTTTTTTCAGTTCTATGAGTTCAAGGGCTATTGTTACCAAAATATTCTTTATTCTCAACTTTTTCAGTTCTACTGCTAAACATTTTGGTCTGAACTATAATTAACATATCCTTGAACTATTACAATGGATTCTACCTAAAAAGGATTGACACTAAAGACAACAGAAGCTAAATATCATGTCATATTTACCATGTGGTAGATATCCTTCTAGTTGATTCAATGAATATTGTCATTCAGCCTTAACAATATCCCTATGAAGTATTATTATCCCTATTTTAAAGGTGATAACATTGGAGTACAGAGAAATTATGCAGCTTGTCCCTTATTATAGAACTATTGCAAGCTGGGACTTGAACCCAGGATTTCTGAGAAGGAACAACTATGCTATAATGCATCTACTTTCCTTCTTTGTCTGCTCTCCTCTGAATAACATGATTTTAGAACAATAGAGGACATTCCTGGCTTAAAAGCCTCCAGAAAAAAAAAAAGAAGAAGAATCCCAGCTTAACAAAATACTATCCACACAAATTCATATGCACCTATCTCACTGGACTCCTGGTTTTCTTTGTAGCCTTCTCAGCCCTTCCTTAAAATTTTGATATCAGTTATATATCTGGGACTCTGGGTTTACCCTTAGAAACAATTGGTTATAAAGGAGACAACAGATCAATCTTTAGAGGGAACACAACTACGAGGGGTGAATTTTTCCTCAAATAAAGGATCCTTGTTTTAAAGTATATGGCTAAAAATAGTTATATTTTTTATCTTGAATTCACCAATTATATTACCTTGCCCCAGCACCACAATTTCATTTTTTTTAGTCTGTTAATCTCTTACATTACCAATTTTATAGTGTCATTCTGTTTTAAAAAATGTCACCTCCCTCCCTGCTTCTTGAAGGATAAAATTCAGTGCTGGCCTATCACTCAAAACCACCTGCAAACTATGTATAACTTTCCCTCTATTATTCTCCCAATATACACTAGCCACCTTAACCAGAGTATTCTTGTCATTTTCCTAATAATGTGTCTTTTTTCACTCTAGTCCAAAAATCTGGTATGATCCCATCTCTGTATGTTGAAATTCTACTCGTTTTCTAAGAGTTAGATCATGGTTTTATGCTCTTCATCCCTTAGCCAAAAATAAGCTCTTTCATTTCTCAATTCTCATTGTACTCTGTAATTCTCTTATTGCATTATCATATGGTGGTTTGACTTTTTGTTTCCTCTTTATGTACTTTTCTTATCTTTGCTGGAAAATTGTGAAACATTAATATAAAGGGTCAGCATCGCATGCTTCTTTGTATTTTACAAGAAATGCTCAGTAGATGTTTATTGTTGATACTATACATAATAAGTGATATCATTAGTATCTCAGTTAATAATATGCTTTGATGAAAATTCCAAACCTGCCATCCGCATGATGTTAATAGCTAGCAATTAAGGAATTCCAGGGATAGCATTGGCACATTGTATGGTATTTAATTTCATCCTTCAAACAACCGACATGGTAGGTATCCTGACTCTTATTTTATAGGTGAGGAAACTAAGTTTCAAGGAGGTTAAGCACATATTCAAGATCCAGAGAGAAAGTGTCAGAGTTCAGGCATTCCTGACTTCAAAGCCACATTCTGCCGGTCTTCTTTTTCGCATCCATACAATTTTTCAATGAGACTCATTGAAATATCTCCTAGACTAAATCTTTCTTCTGTGTTCCCACTTTTACCTCCTAATTCTAATCTCTCATCAATCCATGTGTTTATTTCTAGAATATGCTCTTAACTAATTGCTTCCCTACAAAATTTCCAGCATTATATACTGATTGTTATACACGATACCTTGACTCATTTTCCTTAAAATTTTCTACTTTCATCATATTTTTTCCTAGTCAGCTAGCTATAAAATAAGCTTGAATAATTTTTTCAATAATCAATTTTGCTACATCTAAAATGGGAATAATAACATAGTCTGTCTCATAAAGTAGCAGGTATGAAATGGATGCTAAAAGCACGCTCTGCTCACACAGTAAGCATTTAATACATTTTAGTTTTTATTATCATGTACATCAAATTTTAGAACTGCCATGTCTAACATCATTTTACAGAGAAAGAAAATGAGATGCAGATAAGAAATTTGCCTAAAATCAACCAGAAAGTTAGGATTAGGTCTAAGAGTAAAATCCTGACCCAACACTAATTTTTTTTTTTACTATACAAAAATTGCTTGACTCACCTTACCTACCTATTTTCTTTCTCACTATCTGTCATGTATCCCTTGCTTCACATCACAATATGTTCATCTGTACAATTTAATTGTGTTTGCTTTGAAAGCCTTCTAAAGCTATTTTAGTTATCAGTTCTCTCCAACTCTCAGGTCCTATTCAAATAACATTTGCTTTAAGATATTTTCCACAAAAACTTCAGGTCATACATACCTTTCTATGCTTAACTTTCTCTGAGGTTTACTTTCTACATTTTTCATTTACCATAAAATTATATCATACATTGTACGTCCTATAAATGTTTCGTAGTGTGTGATACTGATTTTAATTTTACATAAGGAACTTTTAACACCCCAAGCTGGCTGAAGCTAAAAGGATTATTGCTGTCCTGCCTTGATGAGACCGTCTCACCATCATCACGACAAGACTTGGTTTGTTATTCCACATGTCATTCCAGACTATTTTGGAGCAGGCATATTTGAGTTTCTGGGCTTTTATATGAATATGTGAGAGATATTTTTTCAATATTGTTTTTTACAACTGTTCAAAAGCCAGATTTTGAGTTCAGAGTTGTCATCAACTTTCTCGCTGAAGTGCAATTTACTGCCTTTCCTAACTTGCTACTTCTCTAGAGATCTGTGTCACACTGATGCATGAAAATGTTTGTCCTCCAAAATATATTTTCCAAAGTGGCCCAAGACAGCTGCCAGATTTCCCAGGATTTTTTTCTTTCCCATCTTATTGTACTGCCCCCATATTTCCTCTCTTCATTTTATCTTTGCCTGAGCCAGTGGAAGAGTTATAAAAACTACCCTGGAGTTTGGGGCAGTTTCCAGCTCAAGTTATAAAAAGAATCCCCCCTCTTTTTGTGAACAAACATCTCTCTGATACCTTCAAGTAATGTCTTTCACCATATTCCTCAGAGCTTTGTTGATTAACCATTTAATGCTGACTGTGGGTCAGCCCAAGACTACATTGTCAATATAAGCTGAAGGAAAGTCATAATAGTTATTACTTATGGTAAAACACATTCCATTTTCCATTTATAGACCCATTACTTTCATCTGTAAATGGCTGTAAGAACTTGTACATTTATTTTCATTTTCTGCCTATCCTAGCTCTTGGAATAAGAAAGTCTTCAAGTTTTGAATAAGAGCATTAAATATTAGCATTATCTTTCAGTAGTGGAATTATGGGCAATTATATAAAGTATTATATGATATTTTTAAAATAAATATGAAGTGATTTTACAATCAGAACAAAGCTATTTTAATTTAAACAAGTCTTTTCAGTGTTATTATCTAGTTGAAGTAGTATTTCATGTTATGCATTTTAAATGTATCTCCATGTTTTTTTCTTGTTGCAATATTTTTAAAGGTATCTTCTTGTACAATATTTAATATATTAGCATTTGTTAAAATTGTTCATTTTCATCACTTTTACTCATAGCAGGATAAGGCTTGGAAATTTTAAACAGAGACATTTTTATGGCCACACTGTTTTATGGTTCCAAGACACCCCACTAATTACTCCAATGTCATCCGCTGCCTAATAGGAAAAGTATTTAATGTCCAGGAAAAAATCCATTGAACTCTCCCACAGATACTTTTTAATTAATGGCAGAGAAACATATTCTGAAATCAGGACTTTCCACTGCAAAAGTAGATGCTTCACAGAAAAAACCTGATTTTTAATTTCTTAAATCTTGACTATTAGAAATAGACAGAATCGGAAAGAACGTAGGATGCATCCTAAGAATTAGATCTATCCTAGAAGGAGATAAAAGTTTGACTTGCCTATGAAAGAAGGTTGATTTGAATAGTAAAACTAAGCTGAGATGGGGACCCAGTGTCCAAATTTCCAGGCCAAGGCTTAGAGGAGCAAATGTATTAGAAACTCTAAGAGGTTAAAGGGAATCCAAGAGCACAGAAAGCATCTCAGAGCAAAGACCGGAAAGACTACTAGCTCCTTAGACATATTCCTCTTCAACTGAGTTGATAAAGTAGTGGAATTGCAAGTGCTGAGAGATGGGAATGGTGAGTGGGGTCACAGGCAGCATGTTATTGTCAGCACCACCCATTGTGGGGAAGGGAAACACCTGAATTGTATCTATAACATTTGAGAGAACCTTGAAAGTGGCTGAAAGAGAGCCACCAGGTTCAGAGCAGATTCAGAGAGTGGATGTAGAACAAACTTGGACACCACATGTAGCAACAATGGGTGCAAATATATGACAATGGGAACCAAGCGGGATGGTACTGTCAGTGGAGGGTAGTGTGGATAGAGGACAATTCTGGATCCATGTTCCTCTAATGCAAGAGTCATATATAATCACTTCCAGAGAGCTCCACCCAGGAAAATGCTAAGTTAACTGAATGCTACTAAGTGTTAAACTTGATATGACTGAGTTTACCTTGGATAGGTAAGATTAATGCTGTATCTCTGGAAATGTCAGCTCTGGAAAAATAAAACAGCTTTGTTCAATTCATTCGTGACCACAGAAACAGATTTACAGTACATCTAATGTAGCTGAAACTCCAGAGCCTCTCACTTGCTCAAGCTTCTTCCAAAGCTCAGCTCTAGCAATGCTTTTGTAAAATATGCAGAAGTAGATTCTAGCCACAACTGTATAAGACAACTGCCTCTTTCTACTCTGACTTTCCTTTGAGCACACTTCCCCTCATGTCCCGGAATCCAATTAAGGGTAAATTCAACTAAGTGGAAATTTCACTGGAGATACATTTAATTTGGGCTTAATGAGATTTATGTATGTGGTTCACATTCCCTTCCATGAAGGGTTGAGTTAGTGTTAGCCTCCCATGGTGCTAAAGCACATGAGTCATGCATGGTTATGCAGTGGTCATGCGTGGTGCATGGTTAGGAGTCAGGCTGTGAGATGAATGAGTCCTACAGTACCAAGCACTAGAAATATGTGGGCTATGGAAGAGAAATAGGTTTTGGATGTGGTATGTGAGAACTTCTCCCAATCATCAGATATGTAAACATTTAAGTAGAAGACTCAGTTCTCCCTCATGCTTATTCAGTGAAAAACTTCTTTATATTACTGCACATATACCCAATAATACAATATCTATTACTATAAATGCACAATAAATAGCTCTTTTCATTTGATTACATAGAAGTGATTAGAATTCCTAAATTTTTAGAGAACAAACCTGTAGTTGTAACATGGAGTATGTCAGTGTGTAAAGAATCGTGCATTTTTCATCCTTTTGTAATAAACTGCACCTTAGCATTACATTTCTCAGTGAGTTGTAAAACTGAAACTTTTCTAAACTATCAATAATAAAACAAACTTATTTCTGTCATTCTAGACAAGAGCCTGAGTTTTCTTCTATACGCTCTACAGAAAATGGTATAAAATCATTAATGTATGAAGAGGCTATAAAAAGTATACAGCCAAAATTTTAGGGAAAAAAAGTGTCATAGTTGTATGTCAGTTTATTAGTAGAAGTGTTATTATTTTCCTGAATTTTATAATGCCTGTGGCATGTATCAGCTTTAAATTTTTTTAATTTTGTGAATTTTTTCTAGTTTTAAATAAATATTTATATATCCAACTTTGTATTTCGAATTTTGTATTGTTTTCTTCTCAAATACCCCTATTCCCAATTATATACATTTCACACCCTCTAAACCTATGACCAGAAATATCATCATACTTTTTAATGATACTTGAATACAAGCTCCATGAGAGCAGGAATTGTATTTCTTTTGTTCACTGTCCTATATCAAAATCTATACAGGATCTGAAATATAAAAGGTACTCAATCAATATTTATGAAATGAATACAGGTCACTGTTTAAACTCTGTGTTTCCAAGCTGAAGTAGTCTAATGTTTTATTTGTTCTTATTCAGTAGACTTGCTCTACCCAATTTACTGTATTAAATTTTTCCCACAAATATCATGATGTTTTCATAAAAAATTGTAAAAAAAATTCCTTGCAAAATTCTAGTATTTTAAAAAGAATTTACTTTCTGCGGTAGTGATGGATTCAGTTGAGAAAATGTGTAAACAGGAGACACCCAGGAAAGTACAAGGTGAGGGAAAAAGATAAAAGAAAAAACCTAAAGACAAAACAGGACAGATTATTACAAGAGGCATGAGAAACGTGAGAAAGAACAAGAGTTGAATATGGAAAGATGGCTGAACTCAATTTTCCTTTCCACTTTAAGAGAAACTCAAAAAGCATATTAAAAAAATCAGCTTTGACATTTATCCAAATGACCAATGTATGTTATATTCTACAGATAGATGTTTGAAAACTATCATCTTTAGCTTTAAATAATATTTACTGAGTGACAAAAATACCCTGAGGGATAAACAGTTAAAATGATAGGCCAGCTCATTTTATGCAGAGGTGAAAAGAAGCATGAACTACATGTTGCAAAATTGAAACGCTAAAGGAAGCTGTGATGTGTGGGAACCGGGCCAAAACTGAGCTCGATAGACCAGACTCAACAAACCATGGAGATTTCAAATTTGGAGGCTCTGATATTATGATTTAAGAAAGCTTTAAGCTTTAGAATAGTAGCTCCCATTTGTCCAACTCTAATTTGAGATTATGCTCTTGAATACGTTTCTTTTTGTAACAGTGAGGATATTAGATGCAAGCTCATACAAATAACAAAACTGATTATTTAAAATTTAAAAAACCGACTTTTTAAATTGCTAGAGTACATTGGTTCATTCCCTTCTCCTACCTGAGGCTTCTTGAAGTTACTCTGCACTTCAGTGTATCACTCTCTTGGTGCCAAAGAAGTGTCCATATTGCTTTATCGGATATGGCAAAATTAGTAAAGCTGTATTTGATTGATGGAATTTTAGGAAGTTCTTGAATGACCTACTGTCCATCTCCAGTCAGTAGCATCACTAAGAGGGTTCTATTCAGAACTGGTACTAGGGGAAATTGGTGAGTTTATATTTAGTACCTACTATAATCCAGGAACAACTTATTAGAGTTGTGTCCTCATGATGCTCTTGGGTTACCATAGAACCATTCTCTATGTATTTGGAATTCATTTCCTCTTTTCAAATTTATCTGACTTATGTTCATTACTTAAATGCCATACTGCCCGGCAAACTATCAAACAAGTTTCCTCTGTAAGTTAACTTTTTTACTGTAACAGCAGCACTTACTACTTAAACTATAGGAGTGAATGATTATGGTTATTTCAGGCATTGTGTCACAGCCATAATATTATTTATGAGTAGGAAGGCTAGGTCCTTTTGATGCTCCCTAAATCATACCAGGTAATTGTGATGTCAAATTGGTTGTGAAGGTGACTCTCCTTTTATTACCAATAGAAGTCATATCACTTTGAGGTATATGTTTGTTTTATCTCAGGACAAAGAAAAATTTTCCACTTAAATGGGAGACAAAAGTTTAACGACAACTTCATACAATTATTTAATTTTAAGTCATGTCAACAACTGTGAAGATATACTGAGCATCAGTTGAGTGTCATCCATTATTCTAGGCACTGAAGATACAAAGAGGTAGGCATAGTCCTTATCCTTAGATTTTTTTTTAGAGAGAGTGTGTGTGTGTGTGTGTATGTGTGTGTGTGTGTGTGTTCTGGGGTGAGATGGAGTCGAGTAGCAACCAGGGCTGGGGGAGAAACAAATAAATGGATGATTATGTTGCAGGGCTATAAGCTCTATGGTGGCAAACCTGATGTGTCTCTTAGTACAGAAAAAAGGCATTATCTCATCCAGGCCAGGAGGCATGGTCTGAGTTGAGTCTTCAAGGAAAAGTAACAGTTAGCCAAACAAGGAAAAAGAGCATTCAGGGCAGAGGGAACAGTATAGGTAAAGACATGGAAGACAAAAAGCTGTGACCATTGGGAACGAGCAAATAGGTCAGTGTGGTAAAGATTATCTTGAGCTGGGATTTAAACCCACACTCTGTTTTCTACACTATGTGATGCTATACACTCCTGATAGGCTACAGCCTTGGAGTATGCAGATCTACTTAGAAAATGTACCCTTGACACCGAAGCTAATGATTATCAATATAAAACTGATGAAACTATTGCATTTAATTAATGGCTCACTATTTAGAATCCCGAATCCCTCAAAAGGACGCTAACATAAAATGTAATGAATGTAATATAAGGTAAAAGTCACATGAATTTATTTATCTATTTATTTATTTAATAAATATTTATTAAGTGCCAATTATATGTTACAAAATTGTGCTGGTGGAGAGATGCAATGATAAACAAGCTATGCCCTGTGCATCCAAACACTTGACAATATAATAACAAAAATGGTCTGCCTCAAGTCTGAAATACAAGAGACAAACAGCAAAAATTGCTCAGTATAATCCTGGCCTTATTTAATAGAAATGGGCTGTCTTGGCTGTTATCACAGGTATCCTGGTCTGTTTAGCAGTTTTATCCCTGTGGTAAAGGTGGGCATATATCAGTCTTGATACTATTTCGTAAAATCATCTAGTATATTTATATTGATTCTTTGTTCGTTAAAAAAAATCTTTATGACAGTAATTTCACTATTCCATCTAGGAATAAAATGTTTTGACAGGGCTTCCCTGGTGGCGCAGTGGTTGGGAGTTCGCCTGCCGATGCAGGGGACGCGGGTTCATGCCCCGGTCCAGGAAGATCCCACATGCCGCAGAGCGACTTGGCCCGTGAGCCATGGCCGCTGAGCCTGCGCGTCCGGAGACTGCGCGTCCGGAGCCTGTGCTCCGCAACGGGAGAGGCCACAACAGTGAGAGGCCCGCGTACCGCAAAAAAAAAAAAAAAGTTTTGGCAAAATACAGGTGTATTCTGAACCTCGTGGCTGTTCTAATCCTCATTTTCACTTAATAATATTACTTTATGTCTGATCAAGCAGGAACTTGTGATTTAATGCTTACGACTATTCTCTGAGGCCTCATCACTGTGGTAGGAACTAACACAGACCAATCTGTATTGCAGACTAATACAGAGGATCAAAAATTGACTATGAGAGAGTCAGCAAAAAGGGCAGTTAGCCTTTGTTGCTTATCCAATCAGCCACTCTCTTTATCTTATATTAATTGTACTAGGCTGTTTATTATAGATATTCAAACATAGAAAATAGCCAGAATCCACAATAAAGCCCTATGTATCCATAGTCCATAAACAATAAATATATTAGTATGTATCTCTAAAGAATGTCTCTTTAAAAAAATAAAAACCTAAAAACCGTTATTACCTAAATACTTACAATAGCTCCTTAACAGCCTTGAATACCTGCTTAAATGTTCAAAGTTCCAATTGTCTCATATATGTTATTTTTATTAACACTTGTTTGAATCAGGATCAAAATAAGGACCACACATTGCGAATAGTTGATATGTTGTTTAAATCTTCTTTAATCTATAAGGATCCCCTTCAATTTTATTTTTCTCACTCACAATTTAAATGTTGGAAAAAAGAACATAGGTGCTGATTGCATCCCTGTAGTGTCACTTGACATGTTCATTAGCCATATAATTAAATTTGCATTTGGATCTAAAAATGTCTTCTAAATTAAGTTTCTCCTACATTTTATTTTTTGAAAAGATTATTCCATAGCTGTATGTATTTAGATCTCTCTGTCAAGAGAGATAACATCTAGTCATCTTTCTTTTTGTGATGTTAACAGCTATAGATGCTTAATGTCTAGATCTAAATTACTTTTCGAAGAATCAACTTATCTTTGTAACTATGTTTGAAGGAAATATTGTGTTCTTCATATTCCTGTCAACTGAATATAGGAAAAGAAAAATGGATGCATATGGTATTTCTTCTTCTAGAAAGAAAGAGAGAGAGAGAGATCATCAATGGAAAAAAAATAGCTACTCTTAGGAATCTTATAATTGACTGGTAATATCATGCAAGTTATTTCATTGTTGCTATAGAAATCCTAATGAATAAAAGCCATTATTTTAAAACAAATGTTATAATAGATATTTTCGAGTCTCATGAGATCTCAGCACTATGAAGATTATTTTTGTAGCTTGGAAATTGTTTCTATTTATATCTGCTTACTGTAAGGTAGAAGAAAGTGAGGCATATAAGGCACCATGTCCCACGGACCCATAATTAAAGTCACATAGGAAGTCAACTGCAGAAATGAGAATGTAGCTAACACATATTTTGGCCCTATTTTACACAAAATGTTAAAATATTCCCTAAACTAATAAAAGAAGCACAGGTAGTGATGATACTGAAAAGAGAATTCAATTTAGGGCAAATGATTTTTTAAAAAAGCTTCAAAGGATAGGTTATATTTGAAATAGACCTTGAAAAGTAACTTATATGTTGAGAGGGAGACTGGAAGGCATTCAAAATGGAAAGCAATGAAATGGAAATGGATAGTAGCCTGGTTTGGATGGAGAGTGGTGGACTAAAGATGGGTAAAAATCTGTAAATGTGGATGGAGACCATATATTAGTGGCTAAGTATACTGGGTTTGGAACTAGATACCTAGCTAGAGTACAAATTTTAGCTCATCTTCTAAGTAGTAGTGTGACTGTGTTAGTCTGGGTCTTCTGAGAAGCACATACCAAGACAGATTTAGCCATACAACAGCTGATTGAAGTAAATGCCTATGAGGGAAAATGGGAGATAGCCAGAGAAGATCAAGAAAGTTGTCAGACTACGATTTAGGCCTGCCACCTTTTAAAGAGAAAGAGAAGGAAGGAAGGACTGCAGTGTAGCTCAGGAAATTTCTACAAAATTGGTAGGGAGTCTTTGAGCCAAAGTTGTTTGTTAGAAGAGTCCTGTATCTCCCAGTCACTGACTAGGAATAGCCCTTAGGAACTGTGACTTTGGTGCAAAATGGTGATGGATTTCAGAGCCCAGCAGCTGGAGCCATGGTCTGTTATTCTCCCTACCCTGAAGGATACATTTTTGTATCTTGAGTAGCTAACTTTCTGAGTTACAGCTCCACCATTTAACAAGGGGAAATATAAATATTTATTTCATAGATTTGTTGACAATTAAATGAGCAGGTATCTATAAAGTAGAAAAAAATTATAGTTTAGAAGTTGTTTTGGTTTCAGATATGATGTTGGTGGCTTTGATGATTATGGCATAAATGTAAGGGTAAGAATTTTTCTTCAATTGGGTTACAAATCAAAAATGTATAAAGTCTTCTTGGCAAAAACGTGATATTTTCAAACTGTACTATAGGAATGAAAAAGCATTTATTGAGAGAGAAGTGTCAGAAGAACAGTAGGGAAAGGCACCATCATCTCATGGGATTTAGAGATAAAGCAGTGGGAAGGAGAGGCTATTAGTATATACCAATCTTGTAAACAAGACATTGAATGAGGGTACCCTATGGGAAAACTGTCATATTAAATAAGGCAATATATTAGGAGGTAACAAAATCCTGAACTCAAATGTTGGCTATAATCATGGAAAGAAAGGACAATATAAATGAAACACTTAGGAGAATTCATCTATGGACAGGATATCTAAGTAGATGTGTAAGGTTAGAGGAAAGAAGAAGCGAACTTTGTCACCAAGATTTCAAGTTTGTATCTTGGGAATGTTGATTGGGGGTAAAAAAAAAAAAAAAAGGTTTAAAAAAATTAAAAAGTTTGGGCTTCCCTGGTTGCACAGTGGTTGAGAGTCCGCCTGCCGATGCAGGGGACACGGGTTCGTGCCCCGGTCCGGGAGGATCCCACATGCCGCGGAGCGGCTGGGTCCGTGAGCCGTGGCCTCTGAGCCTGCGCGTCCGGAGCCTGTGCTCCACAATGGGAGAGGCCACAGCAGTGAGAGGCCCGAGTACCGCAAAAAAAAATAAATAAATAAAAAGTTTAAGTTTAGATATTGTCAATCGATTTAAATTTTAGATTTTTGAAATTGTGGTGTTAGCCAGTTATTCCTATCTAAAATTGAAGGTTAGCATCCTAGGAATAAGTTAGATCATCAGTAAATAGACTTGGGACTCAATAGAATAGAAATGATCTTGTGATTAAGAAAACACATATGGTCACCAAGAAAATAAATGTAGAGAATAGTGAAGCGAAACAAAGTCAGGACTTTCATTTGATTCCTGAATTTGGCTAGCAGGTAAAGCCAGGGCTTTAAAAGTTAGTAAAAGTGAGTGGAAAAGGAAAGTAAGAGGGAAGAAATAGTGAATTCAGAAATTTAGGTGGTCAATTTTGTTTCTTTTTATGGCTGAGTAATGTTCCATTGTATATACGTGCTACATCTTTATCCATTCATCTGTCGATGGACACTTAAGTTGCTTCCATGTCCTGGAATAGTAAATAGAGCTGCAATGAACATTGTGGTACACGTCTCTTTTTGAATTATGGTTTTCGCAGGCTATATGCCCAGTAGTGGGATTGCTGGGTCGTATGGTAGTTCTATTTTTAGTTTTTTAAGGAACCTCCATACTATTCTCCATAGTGTCTGTGTCAATTACATTCCCACCAACAGTGCAAGAGGGTTCCCTTTTCTCCACACCCTCTCCAACATTTAAATACCGTATGCTAACACATATATATGAAATCTGGAAAAAAAAAAAAAGGTTCTGATGAACCTAGGGGTAGGACAGGAATAAAGATACAAACGTAGAGAATGGACTTGAGGGCATGGGGAGGGGGAAGGGTAAGCTGGGATGAAGTGAGAGAGTGGCATGGACATATATACACTAACAAATGTAAAATAGCTAGTGGGAAGCAGCTGCATAGTTCAGGGAGGCAGCTCAGTGCTTTGCGACCACCTAGAGGGGCGGGATAGGGAGAGTGGGAGGGAGGGAGTCGCAAGAGGGAAGAGATATGGGGACATATGTATATGTATAACTGATTCACTTTGTTATACAGCAGAAACTAACACAACATTGTAAAGCAATTTTACATCAATAAAGATGTTTTAAAAAAATAGAACAGAATAGAATAGAATAAAATAAAATAAAATAAAATAAAATAAAGAAATTTAGGAGGCAGTCCTGGGTCAGGCCCAGCCAGGGTGAGGGCCAAGGCAGAGGTGCTGGAGTGCAGGGGGTGGGCTCTGCAGGGAAGTGTGCCAGAGGGGGCACGGGGAGAGCAGGGTGCTGCGGTTTGAGCTTGAGGGTGAAGTTTGTGAAGCAGGAGGATGGGCCAGCAGTCTGAATGCCACAATGGATAACCATTTTGCTACAGCATTTGTAATTGCTTGTGTGCTTAGCCCCACTTCTACCATCTATACGGCAGCCGCAATTGGCACAGACTTCTGGTATGAGTATCGAAGTCCAGTTCAAGAAAATTCCAGTGATTTGAACAAAAGCATCTGAAATGACTTTGCTAGTGATGAGGCAGATGAAAAGACATAATGATTCACTTTTCCGATATAATGGCACAGTGGGATTGTGGAGACGGTGTATCACTATACCCCAAAATACATACTAGTACAGCCCACCTGAAATGACAGAGTCATTTGATATGGTCACAAAATGCATGAGTTTCATGCTAAATGAGCAGTTCATGGAGAAATTTGTTGATCCTGGAAACCAGAACGGTGGGATTGATCTTCTTCGGACCTCTTTGGCGCTGCCAGTTCCTTTCACCTTTTGTTAGTCTAGGTTTGATGTGCTCTGAGGCTTTGACTGGACTTTGTGCTTGTATCCGCTGAAGCTTGTACCCCCACCATTGCCACAGGCATTCTCCATCTCCTTGTGGGTCTGTGTACCCTGGGCTTAGCGAGTTTCTACGTTCCTGGAACTGAACTACTCCACCAGAAATTAGAGCTGCCTGAGAATGTGTCTGGCAAATTCGGATGGTCCTTTTGCCTGGCTTGCGTCTCAGCTCCCTTACAGTTCATGGCTTCTGCTCTCTTCGTCTGGGCCCCTCATACCAACTGGAAAGAGTACACCTTAATGAAGGCATATCGTGTGGCATGAGTGGGAATCTGCTTGCTTTACAATTGTCACTTTTATGGTTTTTTTACATTAATATTTTCCCTTATCTCCCCCCCCAATTGTTTTTAACTTTGTGGTGTGTGTGTGTGTGTGTGTGTGTGTGTATCATTTCATCCTGAAAATTCATTTTATTTATTCACACAGATGGTTTCTTAATACTGCTAAAATTTATATGGAACCTGAGTGAGTCCATTTATCAGACAAACTAATCTAGGTTCAGAGTCCAGACAGAAAAAAATGGGTAGACTCTTGGCACAAATTTGTCAAAGAAAATTGGTAGTAAGGGGTTGACCCAAAGCAAGTTCTTCTGATGTCTGTTGGACTTCTCAGTGTAGTAACTGTATGTGTTTAACTGGAAACTCTAGTTTCTTTGGGAAACCTCTTATCATCGTCAAAACTTCTATTCACTTTGCTGTTGCAGATAGCCTGTCAGCCAGAGGTATTAGTGCTATTTTCAAGGACTTAGGCTATCTAAAAATAAGGAAATTACCTAAGATCTTTTTCCCAAAATATTGGCATATAGCTTCATCTGAGGTGAAATATCACGGTTGTTTACCTATACTGTGTCTGTTTACAAGAAAGGAAGTGTTTACATGGAATTTTAACTGTAACTGCACGAATTCCAGTTCAGCGAGACAAGAGGATTAACCTTATTTTACTTTTTTTTTTTTAACTCTCCTTAATATGTAAATAGGACTTTCAGTATCACCAAACCATTTTGGATTTTTTTTCCTTCCCTCCTCATACACCAGGCTTATTAAAACAGTGCTTTCTTTTTAACACCACATTGGGGTCCCAGAGTAAAATTCTCCAACTGCCATCTATTTATTTCAGCTAAGTACCATAAAGAAGGTTCCACCATAATGACCCCCTGGAGCTATGAAAACTACCACAAGACCTAAAGCTTTGGCTGGTCATTAACTTCCAACTATGGTCTTTATTTCTTGTGATGAAATGATGTGCCTTTCCTTGCCTAATCCCTTCCTGGTGTGTATCAACATTATTTAATGTCTTCTAACTCAGTCATTATTTTATACATATGTCTATAAACACTGAACTTTAAAAATCTTATTTATTTATTCCATTACTGCAGTACTTGACAGATTTTTAAAAAATGTAACAGTAATTTTTTACAAAATCCTAAATCTTTCTTAAAAAATAAAAAATGAGAAGAGAGAGGAAAAAAAAGAAATTTAGGAGGCAAATGATGAACACTGGCCAGGAAAATATTTCAAGAAAAACTTCAACCTTGGAAATCAGAATAGAAGAGGAATGAAATAAATGTGTTAGTTAAAATTGTTTAGTGATCTTTGAGACCCCAGTTTCATTAGGTACAGAATCCTAAGTATATAAAATAAGTCAACTATATGGAAGATAAGGCACCAAGGGTAAATTCATTTTCTAAGATTGCTGAAAGAAAATGGAAAGAAAGTGACAAAACAGTAAGAAGTTTGGGGGCAGCAATAATCAGAGAAGTGTGTTTGTATTTTTGTTTATTTTTCTCAGGGGGTTGTGTGTTGCTTATCCCAAGTATATTTTCAGGCAGAGGGAAAGAAAGTAGTTGTAAATGAAAAATTAAAGAAATATATGTAGATAGATAAATAATTTTACAGGACATATTTGATAAATCAAAGCCCTAGAGAAGACAGAACAATGAGTAGGATTAGAGCACAAGCGGAAGGATCAGCCTTGGTTAAAAAAGATTCTTTCTTTCTCAGAGACTGTAAAATGGAAAAGAGGGAGAAGCTATCGAGTGGTTTTAGAAATGAAAAAGTTGGATGATGAGTATGGGGAGGCTTGTGGGGAGGCTTGTGGGGAGACTTAAATTTCTCAGTAAAATGGAGGAGTAATATCATCAGGCCTTTTCTAATCAGTAATATAGTTTCCTTAACTTGGTAAACTCCACTGCCAGCTATAATGTATTGACCACATTTATGCTGCTGTGCTCTTTAAAATGCCTGGAAACTTTTCTCCTCATTCCTGACAGTATTAATGAAATGATTCCATTAAGGCACAAACTAGGCTAATATTTTATTCAATTAATTTATTTAGATTGAGTCTGATTACTTAGGTATCATGATAATCACCCTGGAAGCATTTGAATAAAATAACCCAATTAATTTAATAAATTCTTAATTTACTCTTGCATTCCAAATGTAATTAAAGAAATCAGTTTAACCCATTAATATGGACTTAGCAACTTGGTTTGTCAAATGAAGACAAAGCAACAAACAAAAATGTCACTCATAAGAACTTTCTCCAGAAACATCAAGTCATTGATGTTCACAAATTTTCAAAAAAGAACGCATAATGATAGCATTATTATTTTATATTTGAAGTAATTTTTACTCCCAAGTGAAATTCTGATTTCTTAACAAATTATAAGCAGCTAATTTTGATTCTACTTATGCATTAGTGAATACTACTATGAATTAAATCACTTTCTTTCCCCAAGAGCTACATATATTAAGAGCTGCTATCAATAATCTGGTACAGGGATCTTGGCCCTCCTAGTATATTCTCCCAGGAAAATTCAATAGCAGCTGTGTGGTAGAGACATAATAAGATGAAAATACTTATATAGACTTTGGTATACCTGTGACCTTTTCAAACCAGAATCACCCAGGCCAGTCTTCATTAGAGCTGAGACCCAACCAAAATAAAGTTCAAGTAACAGAAAGAACACATCCTCTTGACAAGATTGCCTTCAGTATTTTGTAGTCATAATTTGCAAAATGATATGGCAAGCTTTCCTGAACCAAAGAATCATAGGACTACTGATCCCCTGTGATGAAAAATATCACTCTTTCAGAAATTGGAAGCTTTCATGAACTGCATTTTGAAAAGCCATATGTATCCCAAAAGCCACAAAGTGTCATTGCTTTCTGGTACTTTAGTAACAAACACTTAAACCTGAGAAATATGGGGAATGGAACACTGGCATTTCTTTAATCTAAATACTTGATGAGAAAAATGATGCCTGGTAATCCATGAACGGTAACTCATACACAAGGAGTCAGATCTAGAAGCCAGGGGGAAAAGTAGGTGCAATACCTGAGGTCAATGTTGGTGATTTGGTTAGTAAATTAATTCCAAAAAATTATCTTCCTTTTAGGCTAATAATCTTGGCATCATTGCTGTCTTTGGCAGCTGTTATTAACAACCCTGCAAATATATCTCTGCCTCTATTCTCAGAAAAACTCCTCTTCATTCTTGTGGGAGATGTCTTACAAAGCCCAAACAAGTAGTCATCTAATTAGAATGGGCATCAGAGTCACAAGTATGTTGGATTCTGAACCATCCCTCTGCTATGCTCTAAAGCTTGTTGGCAGAGAAGGAAAGAGAGAGCTGTTTCCTCCAATTCATCTCCCTTCTTTATAGCACTCTCACAATTCCCCCAATAAAATGAAAATGAGTCAACTGCATAACCCCATGGCAACAATGTCCAGTCAAAGAGAAAAGTGAATCTTCATAGAGGACATTAGGAGCAGCCTGGCATACTCACTTGTTTGCTACTGACTGATGGTGTCATAGGAACTCTCAACCTCTGCCTAGGCCCTTCTTTTATGGAGCTAAGAACCTGAAGATTCAGGAGCATCAAAAAGTCAGAAGCCAAAACGAAGTCTCCTGCATTTGTGATATATGTTGCTTCTTCTTAAAATGAAACTAATTCTGCAATAGTTCACGATTTATTTTAAAAGAGATGCATACGGCATGCTTAAAGGATAGATATTTGCAATACATCTGTACTGGATTTTACACACACACACACACACACTCACACACAAACATGCTACTGAAAGTCTCAGCTTAGCCAACCCTCTATCATTAACTTTATTTGATCACTTCTGATTTAGTAACTAGGAATCAGTTGGTACTCACATGGAATATTTCTTTACGGTGCTCTGGGGAAAATGGATTTATGAAGTTGTTTTCAAATTATATTCATCCTTGTTAGTATTTTGAAAAAGAAAAAGGAGAAAACAACACACTGGGTTATATATATTCTCATTTTCTTGTCCAAACAGTTTGTTGCAAGGAGACTACAAGACCACCTTGGGTTATTTTAAACTTCTTTCATTTGTAGCTATGTTTTTGGCCTTCATATGTGTTTATTAAGTGTAATATTATCTGTTTTGTCTGGCTCCTCAAAGCAGCAGCCAGACCATAACAAAGTGAGTGTTGAGAAATACTGTTAACAAGATCAAGATATATACACAAATATTTGCTGCCATCAGCCTTCCTTCACCACAGGAAATTATTTAGGAAAAAGAAGCAGAGTGCCTTGTTCAAAGCAAATCCATGGCCGCAAATGCCATCATTATTATTACTTTGCACTCTAATGTCTCTGCCTTGTTTTTTCCATCTTTTCATACTCATATAATGATTTCTTTTGTTCTAACTTTATCTCAAACCCATAGAACCCTGACACCAACTCTCTCTCACGGATGCCTGCTTTTTGGGTTGTTCTTTGTTCCTTCTCACATCTTCTCCTCAATTATATTTTCCCCTATTTTCTTCAGACATAATACTAGTTTTTCATTATCTTCATCTTCCTTCTCATCCTGCCCTTGCAACCTACAGAGGTAATTCTTTATATATTTCTTCCTGTAGGGGAGAAATTCAACTGATTTGTATCTAGCTAGAGGGAAAGGAGAGGAGAGAGAGAGAAGAATAGTTCTTCTGAAGTATTTAGTGTCCAACACATGAGACCCCAGCAAACAATATTTGGATCTTCCACTGAGAGATGGAAGCCCAGCCTTTACGTTTGGAAGCTCCCTGGTGTGCACATACTTTCTCCCAGGTCGTCAATTCTAGGTGCTACTCTGAAGGGATTTTGCACATCAAATTACAATCCCCAGTCAACTGACTTTAAGATAGATTATCAGGTGGGCCTGACCTAATCACATGCACCCTTAGATCTGTGTCTAGAGACATAGGAAATCAGAGACTCAAAGTCGGACATGTTCCTGTTGGTCTGGAAAAAAGGAAACACTAATAAAGGACTGTGAGTGACCTCTAGGAGCCAAGAGGGATCCCTGGCAACATTATTTTAAAATGGGGACATTCCTACAACTACAAGGAACTGAATTCTGCCAACAGGCTTAATGAGCTTGAAAGAGGACATGGAGCCTCAGACGAGGATGACAGTGTGACCAACACTTGGTGGCAGCCTTGATTATAACTGTGTGAAACCCTGAGCAGAGAACCTTAGCTACACTGTGCCCAGACTTTTGACGTACAGGAACTGTAAGATAATAAATTTGCATTTCTTTAAGCCACTAAGTTTACAGTAATTTTTACACAGCAATAGAAAATTAATACATAAATAAATTATTTATAAATAAATTGCAAAAAAGCAAGTTTGTCATATATCTGCTGTTGCATGGTTGGGTTCTAATATGCTAAAATTATTTTTAACAAAGAAAATTTCATGATTCCAAAATAAAAGGGAAAATGTCTCAAAAGCCTTGTTTAATTGCTTACTAATATTTATATCTATAGATACAGCTAATAAAGATGCTGAAAGAAATTATTACCGGTATCTTAAAGAATTCAGAATACAGGAAATTATAAGCAACAAACCACTATTATAACATCACAAGTATTCACTGATTTTAAGTTTTGGACGCTGAACAAAGGCCTTAGAACCACTTATGTTTTAAAATAACTATTGCTAAGTTCTTTAATGAAGTGCTTCAAAATACTGTAGAAAGGAGAAACTTTGGACTCACCAGAACTCCCTCCCCTTCTCTTTTCATCCTTAGTGAGGGAGATACATGTCCACGGTGTTGATGACAAGGGACAGAATAACAAAATTTGGGGCAGATTCCATTCCTTGAAAGTTTTTTCCAGTGTAGAATGTGTTGTTAACTCTTGCCTCTCCATTGTATGATATATACAATGCCTAATTCCCAATTCCCCCCTTTTTTCTTCCTAGTAGAAGCCCTTTTAATCCAGAGATTAACAATACATCTAGTCCTCAAGGAGGATTTTGATTTGTTTGTGCCAGTTAGATCATGGCCTTCCTTAGTCTAGAGGTAGACATGTGAATTAAGTTTTCCCAATCAGATTGAAGAAAAGGACTATTTTCTAGGTTTAAGGGAGAAAGCTCCCCTCTCCTCTCCTGCTGGCAGTTAATAAGAATTAATGTTGCTCAGGATGTCACTGGCAGCCATCTTGAAACCATAAGGACAACCAGCCCTAGGAGGTAGCTGAGTACAACAGAGGAGAAAGACGAAAAGGAGCTGGATCCTCGATTAGATTAGGCTTCTCATTACAACACACTTGGAGCTCATTCTACCTCTGTACTTCCAGTTATATTAGATAATACATTTCTTTGTTGGTTAAACCCCTTGGAGTTGGGGTTTTTCTGTTATCTGCACCTCAAATATCCTAACAGATAATGTGAGAGATCAATACTCACTGTCAGCATGCTGTTTAAACTTCAGCTGAGCTTAATTCTCAAATGTAAAGCATTTCAAAGGCCTATAAAATTTCATCTCTAGTTTCCCAGGCAACTATCACATGTCACTCATGGATGTTCTGAAGCACACAGGTAATATTCCATCTTATCACCTCAATTTTAAACCTGGAGAAAGACAAGTGAAATGGGTGCCAATAAATCCTAAAGGCTGCAGAGATAAAAGAAAAGAATGAAAATCCAGGAGGCAAAGGAAAGTAAACAATCTACTCTGCTATCTAATTTCCCCTTTTCCACTCTTTGTTTTCATTTCTCTTTTTTAATGCTGCCATGAGAGATTCAAAATTAGATATAAATTTTTCTGGAGGCTAAGTCCTTCTTTCTGCATTAGTTTTCTGGACTCACCTGACCCTTGCATATAAGTAACACCACCTCCTGCAGAGAAAAGATTCAACAATTCCAAATTCATAACCTAAGACCTTTTGTTCTCTTCTCTCCCACATCATAAGAATAAAAATCAATCTTAGACCTAAATAGGTATAATAGACTTTAACGTAAATCATTTAAATGCTAATATTCTTTCTCTCTAAATGATTCTTTGATAAGGCTGAATTATATGCAAAATGATGGAAATAAAATTGAAAAATTATTTTTTGTCAAATTTTATAATGTTTTTTCCCATCATAGGCAATAAGTTGGAGATAATTTCAAGCCAGGGTAGGCAGCTTTATTCATAGTTGCTTTGGATAGTAACCAAATGAGACTTCCATTCAGGCCACAGAAGAAATCTCATGAGACATAAAACATTCAGAAAAGCTGAGGACTTCTATGTACCCAAGAACTACTCAGCCAGAAACCCAGAAAGTGAGATCATCCCTCACTTGAACTGCTCATTGGCTCCATATTGGCTTCTTGGCTTCCACTTCTTTCGTGCTATCACCTACTGTCCACACAGTAGCCAGCATGATCCTGTTAATTATGAAACAGAACATCATCTCTGCTCAAAACCTCCAACAACTTTTCATCTCACTCAGAACACGATGGCCATCAGACCTCCGTATAATCTGACCTTCTACCACCCTGTTTGACTTTGTATTCTGTGCTACTTTCCTTCTCAAAGTCCACCCCATCCACCTTGGCCTCCTTGATCTTAAAAATGCCAAGCACGCTTCCACTCAGTGCCTCTGGACTTACACGTCCTCTGCCTATGAAGTTCTTCTCAGAGATATTTCCTTAGCTCACCCACTTTAAGTAGGTTTCTGCTGAAATGTCCCTGTATCTATTCAGATACTTTCATTACTCCCTGCCCAACCTATACAAAATAGCACCTTCTATATCACTCTCCATCTCCTCACCCTATTTTCTTAGATTTTTTTCATAGCATTTGTCATCCCTGAACATATTACATAATTTATTGTCTATCATCCATGACAACATGAGCTCCATGACATCAGGAACTTCCCTTTGTTCATTGCTTATATCCCAGCACTTTGAACCAGTACCTGGCACTTGGTAGAAGCTAAATAAGTATTTCTTAAATACATGAATAAACTTTTATTTCAATAAAAGTTGCCAAGAATATTCACAACATATCTAGATAGAATACTGTTTTAATGAAAGCCATTTTATCATATCATTCTGTATAATGAGATTATTTCTCATTCTTTTGCTTTTAAAAAAAAGTTATTTCCTTGGAAACAATCTAAATATTCATCAACAGAGGAATGGATAAAGAAGATGTGGTACATATATGCAATGGAATATTATTCAGTCATAAAAAGAATGAAATAATGCCATTTGCAGCAACATGGATGGACCTAGAGATTATCATACTAAGTGAAGTAAGTCAAAGACAAATATCATATGATATCACTTATATGTGGACTCTAAAAAAATGATACAAATGAACTTATTTACAAAACAGAAACAGACTCACAGATCTTGAAAAAAAACTTATAGTTACCAAAGGGGAAACGTGGTGGGGGAGGTGATAAATTAGGAGATTGGGATTAATATATATGCACTACTATATATAAAACAGATAAACTGCAAGGACCTACCATATAGCACAGGGAACTATATTCAACATTCTGTAATAATCTATATGGAAAAAGAATCTAATAAAGAATATATATATATAATTCACTTTGCTGTATACCTGAAACTAACACAACATTTTAAATCAACTCTACTCCAATAAAAATTTAAAAGCTATTTCTTTTTAAAAGGGAAATATATATTAATTACAGAGAAATATGTATGTGCATGTGTACATATGTGTGGAAAAATGTAAAGGAAGGAAAACAATGTAGCTACAATTCCATCTATCAAAGGACAACCACTGTTACAAACTATATAGGAAGAAGGTATTTTCATTTCCTGGGAAACAATTTAAATTAACATTTCATTCCATGGATTGAAACATTTTCAGTTTTTGCTAAGAAACTGAGCAAGGCACCATCAAAGACTCACTGACTATTCAGCACAATGTTAGGCTTGATTATTCACAAAGAACACACATTTCAGATTGTCCCAACTGGGAGAAGCCTGGTCTCCCCATACTAGAACAAATACCAGCTTTAGCGGTTTTCTAGGAAGTAGACAAAGAAAACAAACAAATCAACAAAACATCAAAAGGCAAAAACCAAACAATTAAAAATGTCAGTGAACTTCCTCTAGCATTTCATTCAAATACAGTTATAAGTGGAGCAAAACTATATTTACCCTCCCTAATGCCTCTATGTTATTAGCAATTAAAATGTCCCTCTGTAAGAAGCTCAAGGCCCTACATTCTTTCTTTGAATTATTATCCATGAATCAATTACAATTTGATATTTTTTATATATATATATATATTATGTACAAAAAAATTTTTAAATAAAATTTACGTTAAATCTCTTCTGGCACTGTGGCTGCAGCTTTCGACTTTTACATAATTGACTGTGCTATGACTGTTTGGATGTTCTTCTAAGATTGTAGCACATATCATTAGCATTTCCATAATGTCAATATTCTAGTTAAATTTTGTCCTTTGAATTCATCTACCTAAATAAGAAAATTCAATTTTGAAATTAATTCATCTCCATTCATTTATCCGGCAAAACAAGTTCAAATTATGTATTTTCAAGTTACCTAAGGTTATAATGTTTTTAGAGGTTTGTTTCATTTGAATTTTCAAAATCATATGGCAGATGTTTTCAAATGACATATTTTTGTTGTTGTTGTTGACATTCCCCATTATACATATATCTTAATACTCCCTCTGGAGTCCTCAATAGGACTGCTTAAAATGTTACTGGGAAAAACAGAAAAAAGACATGACATGCTGACATGCAAGTCAGTGGCTTAGGAAAGACTCTTCCCATACTGAGGGTAGTCAGCTTAAACTGACTCAGCCCAAGTCCAAAAGTTTAAATATTTATAGTGTTCTTTGTCTTTTACCAATTCAGAGATTGTTATTTTCCAAAATTTAATTGCAATCTCCATTTTACTAATAATATTCATTCTTCTTATAGAACAGGAAAACTCAGCAATGCACAGAGGACAGATTGTTTTGATCTAAAACTCATGTCCTACACTAAAATTTAGCCCCAGTTACTGGGGAAGATATGTCATAAAGCCACTGTCAATAGGATCTGTGCTCTAAAGAGAGAAGCAGGGGCTTTATTTTACTACTAGGAAATGCACCGTTAAATAAACCTATACTACGTTTTCTTAAACCACAATCTAAGACCATCGAGCAAATGAGTGAGAAATCTAGGTTAAGGCTTGAGCTTCCTTTAAACATTTATCATGACATTACAGGAATACATTGTTCCTCCAGCTTCCCAAATAGGTGCCACATGGAGAAGCTAATGTCCAAGAGCATCTAAAGTGTAACCATAATGTTGACTCAGAGTATGCATATCCTCATTCATTAAATCTTATGTTTATTGATTGATGCCTACCTTATGTTAAACACTCTTCTAGGGGCAGGGGAACCAAGCAAAGTCCTGTCACTCAAGGAGCTTATAACCAATCATCTCACAAAAGCCGAAGGTTTAACCAATATACCTCAGGCTTCTCAGAGTAAACAGATAGATGTTTTCGGGGGATTTAATCTCATGATATATCCAGTCTTGTACCATTTAAAAAATGTCCTCAGCATCACCTGGGGGTGCTTATAAAAAGTAGATTCCTTGGCCCGCTTGACACTGAATCAGAATCTATTAGATTACGGCCCAGATATGCACTCCATTGTCAAGAATTGGAAACCAGCAGAAAAGAGAATAAAAGGAATTTCCAAACCTCTCCCTCTCCACTCCTTTGTCAGCCTGAATCCAACCCCTCTGGTGTTTCTCCTCCCTCTAGTTCACAGAGCTGAAAATGTTGTTCAGCTTGATGTAATAATGATAACTATAATCATACAAATTGCATATTCCACTCCCCATGGTGCTGCACAGAGAACTGATGGCCTTGTGCAGGCAGGGCAGTCATGTATCAAAGCTGCAGGACCTGTGTAGAATTCAGGAAATGCCAGTGCTCTCCTTCGCTTTATGTTCTTTGTAAACTTGCCGTCTCTCTCAGTTGCTGTAGCAGAGAACAGGTAATCCATCCAAAGAGAAACATCATAAACTACCCTTCTGCCTTCCAAAGTACCCTTTTCTCCTCCACCTTCTGATTTCAAAATTGAAGCTGGAAGGAATTTTAAGACAGTGTGGAATGCTTGGGGCTCTCAGAATCCTGGCCCCAGCCTTTTGGTCCTCAGCCTATCCCAACTGAGTCTTTCTTATTAGAGAGATCTCCTCTCCTCTCAAAAGACACTGGACTTTTCCAGAAAGCAGTCACAAATTCCACAGAAATTGCATTGCGGGCAAGGACGCGTTTCTATCAGATTTATCAAGCAGTCTGGTTCAACTTCCAGTGCCTGACAAGACCTGTGCTCATCTCTGAATGAGCCAGTACTTTTGCACAGTTTCCTCACATGTGGGAGTATGGGAGTATGTATATGTGATCTTTTCTTTATGCTTTTGAAAGAAGAACAATAAAGACCAAAAAGACACAGGAAAAAAGGGGAGGAAAATTTATCATGAAAATTTAATCCATATCCAGTGTTTTTAGCAGTTTGGGAGCAAGTACAAACTCCATTATTTGTGCAGCTATTTCTGTCACCTCCCAGTGATCCTCAGAGCTGGACCCTCCACTGCCCAGGGAGACAGAGTTTTGCAGTTTTTGAAGGCAATGAAGGACCCTGGTCATAAGTTTATTAGGATGTAAAACCCAGCTATTTTACTGGAAGCATTTCCATTTTTTTATGCATACTGAATCTGCTAATGGACTGTCTCATGGTCTTTGCTCTTTTTAATTCAATATTCTGTCACTTTCATTTTCAAGATGTCTCAAAGAAAACTAAATTATTATGATGTGCTTGATATGCAAGAATCAAAATGGACTAATATCCTAACATACCTTCAGTTTAGTATTTGTGGACCAAAGATTGTTTTTATAGGTAATTTCTTAAAATGTATGAAGTGCCCTACTTCCATTGTCACTCACATAAGAAGGTCAGTGACACCATTTTATATGAACTAAGGAAAATTTCAGTTTATTATGGAAATAAATGTACTAATCAATCTGTTGAGGGAACACTATCATAGAGTTATTATATGTGGATTCTCCACCATATGTAGCTTATATGTAAGGTATACATAGTACTTAAACATAAACATGGGTACATTTTTCCCCCAATAGAAATTAATCATCACTGCTTTTGAAAGCCACCAGTGCCTCTCCCAAATAGCAACTCCTTTATTCCACATCCAGAGGTAGCCCATTCCTTTTTTTTTTTTTTTTGATAGCTTTATCACCTATGTCTGTATCCCTAATCAACAAAATTTAATTTTATGTGTTTATTAACTTTTTTATAAATGAATTTTATAAATTCATTCATTTTGCTGTCTACTATGTTTACTTAATATAACTTGTGACATTCATCTAGATGATAAGAGTTAACTTTATTTTCACTGCTGAATATTATTCCATTGTACAAATATCACACTTTTTTATTTATTCAGTTTTTAGTCAGTGGACATTTGAAGTGCCTCCATTTTAAAATTTTCTTTTATTTTTCACTCCTAAAAATAAATTAGTTCTGGGACTCCCCTGGCGGTCTAGTGGCTAAGACTCCACACTCCCAATGCAGGAGGCCTGGGTTCAATCCCTGGTCAGGGAACTAGATGTCGCATACCACAACTAAAAGATCCTGCGTGCTGCATCTAAGACCCGGCACAGCCGAATAAATAAATTAAATAAATAAATATTAAAAAAAATAAATTACTTATTTTCATCAGATATTGTTAAATGTTAAAAAAAATAAATTACTTATTTTCATCAGATATTGTTAAATGTAAACAAAATCTAGGTTTTAACTTCCTGTTAGATCCACAAAGAAGTAACTACACTGTGCAAGGTTCATTGTTTGATTCTACTTAGGAAGTAGGCCACGGATGTTTCTTTAGCTTTGTTTATTGTTTTCTCCCCTCTGTTTCTGCAGTTTGAACCTCTCGTCTCATTCCCCACCATTGTACACACTTTCCACAGAATTTCCAATATACCAAAAACAAAAACACAAAGAAAACTTTACTTCACATAGGCAATGAAAACATGCCCTGGCAATCATAAAGAAAATAGTAAGGAAATCTTTCTGTACTCTGTCTCCTGCCTATTATTTCATATTGCGTGTATTAAGGTATGTGTTTTTACTCGAAATATTTGTGAAATTTGTTGGCGAATTTCTGTTCAGAAAACTATCTGTGTAAGTTTCTCAGCACCAAGTGTCTACTTCTGATTTATTAGCTCCAGCACCTCTCTTGGACATCTGCTGCATCTCCAGGAGGCTCATCTACTTGTCCCCTTTGGCTACTGAGCTTTACGGACTGTTTCAGGAAGTTTATTACTACTGCAAAGATGGAACATACTGCTTTGTCAGTCAGCCTCTCAGTCAGACAATGCTATTACTTGTCTAGTCCCTGCACTACTGCCTCTCACAGATGAGGGGGTAATAGGATGCTGTCTAATCTTCTCCAAACACATTTTGCCAGTAAGAAATAGGAAGGAGTCCTCACACCCGGCCATTTCAGATATAGCCCTGCTTACCTGGATCTTAATGGTTCTTAAAGGCTCTGGAATTTGATTACTGGTTACTAATCCTGCCTTCTCCACTAACTATCTGTACATTCTTAATCAAATTAGGTAACCTAATGCTGCCTCAGTTTACTTGTCTGGAAAGTGGGATATAAAACAATACCGCATCAGTTAGTTCTTGCTGTGTAACAAAACCCGAAAACTTAGCAGCATAAAACAATAATCATTTATTATTTCTCATGACTCTGTGTGTTGTCTGGGCTGGTCTGATGTTCTGTGCTGGACTTGACTGATCTCAACATGACTTACTCAGGATGTACTCTCAGCTGGCAGGTTAGCTGAGGATTGGCTGATCTAGGAGAGCTTTAGTTGGGTTATTCAGCTCTGCTGCACATGGTCTCTCAGCCTGGATTAGTCCTCATGCTAATGGCAGGGTTTTAAGAGCATGAGGACATAATTAGCCAAATGTTACTTCGCTAAAGCAATTCACAGGGTTAGCCCAGAGTCAAAATAGATGGAAACTACAAAGTTAAAGCAGAAAAGGAGGCAATACTTGGGTCCATCAATACAATAATTTTACCTAATAATGTCAATCTCTAATCAAAAACGTGAGAATTAATCCATGCAAATATCTTGGTATAATGTCAGATACATAATAAAAACTGGTAAAGAACCAGTTATCACCCTACTATCTAGGAGAGGAATAATGTCTTCTTGTCCAAAATATGTTTATTAAATAGAAAGGCAATGACTGCTTTCTTCTGTTCCCAGAATTAAGAAAAAAATTCCTAAAAAAATTATCACTGAAAAAAATGTAGACTTTATTCCCAAGAACCTCTATATAGGGAGTCAGCAAATACTTTCTATAAAAGGGTGGAGAGTAAATAATTTAGACTCTGAAGGCCATATGTCTCTGTCACAACTACTCAACTCTACCATTGTAGTGAGAAAGCAGCCATACATAAAAATGTCACCAAATGGGCACAGCGATGTTCCAACAAAACTTTATTTACAAAAACAGGTGATGCATCAGATTTGGCCCAGAAGCCATATAGTTCACTGTTTCCAAATGTAAATGAACAAATGACCTAGCATGTGAAAGCCTGGGAAGCTTATAAAGAACTTAACCAGTTAGTATGATTTACTCCTAGGTTCACTAGTCTTCTATTTTATTTTTTCTGAAGTTTTCAGTATACTATTGAAATGACAATTATTATGAGGCATATACACTCCAAATATCAAGCAATCAACAGATAAAGCCTGTTATACCAGAATATGGATACATTGGTGTAATATAGGTTGTATTTCCTATACAAAGTTTTCATTGTATAGGAAAACCAAAATAGCAAATCGTTTTCAGATTATTTGCCATAAGAAAGCTCTTAAATAATATAGCTTATTGATGATTTATAGAAGATTCCTGCCCATATATTCAAAGCATGGCAATATAAATCACATATTTTCATTTGTAAGGAGTAAATGATATTCATATTCTGATGCGATTTATTATTTTGAAGTTGAACACAATGTGACTTTATAAGTATGAAGGTGCATTAGACTGTGTTATTAATGTTACAATAGTTGGGTACAGCTATAATTTGGCTCCATAAAAAACAGCAGTAATATATTTTGGATGCTCTAAATTAACAGTGATTTTAAAGCTGTGATAACATAGGCCATCGTAAGACATATATTAATGGAACCATCTAGTAAGAAGTTTACTCTTCCACTTTACTAAGAAGCATCTTTCGGGCAAAGAATTATTTTTACTGCCTAGTCCTTCTTCATGGCAAGTTTTGAGTGTAGATTTAGAGAGGGAAAATCACTCAGGAAATATTGAAAATCTACAAACATGTGTTTGGAGAAAATAAAAATCGATCATAGCATTACAACCATTTCTATACATTTTCCATGTATAGAAAAGTTAACTTTTCCGAAAAGTTGTCTTATTAGTTCACTTACATTTGCATTCGATCTCTAAATATCCCTTGCTTGGCAACTCTTATTCAACTTTCCTGATTATATTTATCATAGATCATGTATATTCTCTGGTTTTTGTTTTTTGGGTTTCTTTTGGTATTTGAGACCTGTGGTCTTAGATTTTTTTAACACTATCTTTTTAACATCTTTATTGAGTTTAATTGCTTTACAATTGTGTGTTAGTTTCTGCTTTATAACAAAGTGAATCAGCTATACATATACATATATCCCCATATCTCCTCCCTCTTGCATCTGCCTCCCAACCTCTCTAACCCACCCCTCTAGGTGGTCACAAAGCACGGAGCTGATCTCCCTGTGCTATGCGGCTGCTTCCCACTAGCTATCGATTTAACATTTGGTAGTATATAAAAGTCCATGCCATTGTCTCACTCCGTCCCAGCTTACCCTTCCCCCTCCCCGTGTCCTCACGTCCATTCTCTATGACTGTATCTTTATTCCTGCCCTGCCCCTAGGTCCTTCAGAACATTTTTTTTTTTTTTAGATTCCATATATATGTGTTAGCATACGGTATTTGTTTTTCTCTTTCTGACTTACTTCACTCTGTATGACAGACTCTAGGTCCATCCACCTCACTACAAGTGACCCAGTTTCATTTCTTTTTATGGCTGAGTAATATTCCATTATATATGTGTACCACATCTTCTTTATCCATTCCTCTGTCGACGGACATTTAGGTTGTTTCCATGTCCTGGCTATTGTAAATAGTGCTGCAATGAGCATTGGGGTACATGTGACTTTTCTGAGTTATGGTATTCTCAGGGTATATGCCCAGTAGTGGGATTGCTTGGTCATGTGGTTGTTCTATTTTTAGTTTTTTTAAGGAACCTCATACTGTTCTCCACAGTGGCTGTACCAATTTACATTCCCACCAACAAAGCAAGAGTGTTCCTTTTTCTCTGAACCCTCTCCAGCATTTATTGTTTATAGATATTTTGATGATGGCCATTCTGACTTGTGTGAGGTGATACCTCATTGTGGTTTTGATTTGCATTTCTCTAATAATTAGTGATGTTGAGCAACTTTTCATGTTTCTCTTGGCCATCTGTATGTCTTCTTTGATGAAATGTCTACTTAGGTCTTCCACCTATTTTTTGATTGTGTTGTTTGTTTTTTTGATATTGAGTTGCATGAGCTGTTTGTATATTTTGGAGATTAATCCTTTGTCCATTTCTTTGTTTGCAAATATTTTCTCCCATTCTGAGGGTTGTCTTTTTGTCTTGTTTATGGTTTCCTTTTCTGTGCAAAAGCTTTTAATTTTAATTAGGCCCCATTTGCTTATTTTTATTTGTTTTTGTTTTGTTTTTTCTCTTTTTTTCCATTTGCTTATTTTTGTTTTTATATCCATTACTCTAGGAGGTGGGTCATAAAAGAACTTGCTGTGATTCATGTCAAAGAGTGTTATGCCTATGTGTTCCTCTAAGAGTTTTATAGTGTCTGGTCTTTCATTTAGGTCTTTAATCCATTTGGAGTTTATTTTTGTGTATGGTGTTAGGGAGTGTTCTAATTCCATTCTTTTACATGTAGCTGTCCAGTTTTCTCAGCACCACTTATTGAAGAGGCTGTCTTTTCTCCATTGTATATTCTTGCCTCCTTTCTCATAGATTAGGTGACTATAGGTGTGTGGGTTTATCTCTGGGCTTTCTATCCTGTTCCATTGATCTATATTTCTTTTTTTGTGCCAGTTCCATACTGTCTTGATTACTGTAGCTTTGTTGTATAGTCTGAAGTCCAGGAGCCTGATTCCTCCAGCTCTGTTTTTCTTTCTCAAGATTGCTTTGGCTATTTGGGGTCTTTTGCGTTTCCATAAAAACTGTAAAATTTTTTGTTCTAATTCTTTAAAAATATGCCATTGGTAATTTGATAGGGATTGCACTGAGTCTGTAGATTGCTTTGGATAGTATAGTCATTTTCACAATATTGATTCTTCCAATCCAGAAGCATGGTATATCTCTCCATCTGTTTGTGTCACGTTTGATTTCTTTCATCAGTGTTTTATAGTTTTCCGAGTACAGGTCTTTTGCCTCCTTAGGTAGGTTTACTCCTAGGTATTTTATTCTTTTTGTTGCAGTGGTAAATGGGATTGTTTCCTCACTTTCCCTTTCCGATCTTTCATTGTTAGTGTATAGGAAAACAAGAGATTTCTGTGCATTAATTTTGTATCATGCCACCTTACCAAATTCATTGATTAGCTCTAGTAGTTTTCTGGTGGATCTTTAGGATTTTCTATGTATTGTATCATGTCATCTGCAAACAGTTTCAGTTTTACATCTTCTTTTCCAATTTGTATTCCTCTTATTTCTTTTTCTTCTCTGATTGCCGGGGCTAGGACTTCCAATACTATGTGGAATAATAGTGATAAGAGTGGAATTTTCACCATGTCTACTATACAAATGACTTTAGATGACTTACATATTTATTGATTTTCATTTTTTTATTGAGATATAATTGACATAGAATATTGTGTAAGTTTAAGATGTACAGCATGTTGATTTGACACATTTATATATTCCAATATGATTATCACCAGAGCATTAGCTAACACCTCGATCACATTACATAATTATCATTTATTTTTCTATTGCTTTTTAAAACAAACCTTTTTTAAATATCATGGCACTCAGGCCACTGTGCTTATATAATTATATAGGTTAGGTAGGCAGGAAAGGAGAGAGATAATTCTTCCAGGAATTTGGATGCAATGATTACTATATTTGAACACTCAATTTTGTTTTGAACATGGTGGGAGTCAAAGCAAAAATGAAACCATAGGGGTTTACATGTTTCTCACCGTAAGATAAAAATAAATGCAAAGTTCTATGGAATAGACATGTTTTCTTGGAACAAAACTAAGGAAAATGTGACTATTTTTTCACAAGATTAAAACTTGTCCATCTTTTAACTCTTACTATGTCTTACTAAAAGCCAAGAAAATGTATAAGGACAGTGGACTGTTAGCTCAGCCAGGAAGGTCTAGATATATCTTCTGGTTATCTAAAATGATACAGGGATAGGACTTGGAAAATAAAGTAAGAGAAATGAATGGATAATAGTCCCTAGTGCATTTATCTAGTATCTTATATTTAATTTGAAAATTCTTTCTTATATATTATTGATGAGCACCTTGCCAAATATGGATAAATTATTATCACTGCATGATTATGACAGTCTTCCCTACAATAGAAACATAGAATTATCTGCTTATCTCATAGTGACTTAAAACTATTAAATTTAAATCCATTAAATGTTTAAAATTTTTTTGTACAATGCCAGGCTTTCTTGAAAATAAAGCCACTATGTAAATTTTGCCAGCTAAAGTATCTTCTCTGTTGGAGAAAATATTTTCTCAATAATTTGGGGAAGATTTTTATCATACACCAATCCTTCAGTTTTATTTTAGGAGTTCTAATAGATGATGATATGCATTTTGTCAGTCATATAAATTTTTTTAGGTATCTGGTATGAGTCTAATTAAAATAAAATTCTTTGTACAAAAACGATAAGAATTTTCAGTAAAGTGGGCAGGCAATATAGCAGATTTTTACCACATTGTGAAGGGTCTGAGATTCTGCTTCTCTTTGCTTGTGTCCTTTAGAATAATCAGCCCTTCAGCTGGTCAGTGGTACACAAAGTTTCAGTTGTCAATGAATTTTACAGATCATGCTAGTTGCTGCTTTATTCCCAAGGAAGGAGTCAACAACTCTTAACTTAGCAGGCATCACGGTTCAGTTGAGCTTGACAACATCTCAGGAAATGTACTTAAAAGGACTTGAATTGGACTTTTCTATTTTATCCTTATTCAGAGAGGCCATCAGATCGTTATGTGCCATTTCTCATTCCCAGCAGGGCAATGATATTATCCTCAGAGGGTTCTGTGTTGGCATCTCTTGCTCCCACAATTCATTGTATAATTTTTAATGCCTTGTGACATGCAAGTGGGAATCGTATATGTAATAGGAGTAGGCTAATCTAACCTACTCCTATAATATTGTTCTTCTGCTTGCTAGTAGGTTCCTGTATTTTATATTCTCTTCCTTGCCATTTTTCAATAGTTTTCGTGTTAAATGAGATAAGCTCTGCCAAATTAGAGTGAAGAACTTATTCCTTCAGTCTTCACTTATCTCTCCCTTCTATTCAGATCAGCAGCTTATACTTACTGAGCACTTAGTAGGGGCCACCCCTGTGTTCTAAGTGCCTTACATACACTAACAGATTGAATCAGAACAACAGTCCTAGGAAGTGAACACTACTAGGATCATCTTTTCAGAGATGAGGAAAACTAAGCTAGTAAGTTCAAGGTGATACAGCTAGTAAGTGTAGGAGCCAGAAGTCTAACCCAGGCAGCCTAATTCCAGACTAGGCTCTGAAATCATTAATCTATTCTGCCTCTCAATCGTTCAAGAACCAGGTCAAATATCTGGTTCCACTACTTACTAGTTGTGTGATTTCAGTCAAGTCCTATGAACTAATTAAGGCTCTGTTTCCACATCTCTAAAAAGATGCCTAATACCCTCATCAAAGAGTTGTTTGTGGGCATTGGATGGGGCCATAAACATAACAGCCATTTGTAAAATCAGAGCATGACTATATAGTAAGGAAAATAAGAATTTTTAAAATTGCTGTAATGGATGAAGAATAAACTTCATCCCTTCACTTATGAAAGGGGCAGGGGGAGTAATGGGAGAAAAGATAAATATTTACTAAGTATCTGTTCTATTTATGAAATAATAGACTCGAAGGTGGCAAAGCAAAAGATGACTTAGTAAAATTAATAGACCAGTGATTTTACTCTTAGTCTTCTTTAAAAAAATATAGTTGAGATTTGACCAATTATGCATATATGTCAGTATGTAAAAGTAATGGTTAATATTGGAGTGAAATATAAAATTCAAAATTCAAATACACTATTTTGGAAAAGGTGGTAGAAATGGCACTATGGGGTGCCTGGAGTTAGATGTCATCATGCTTGGAGAGCTTTATAGAGCAGACAGTTCTTTAGCAGAGGAATAAGATTAGGTGAGAAAGGGGAGAGAGGGCATTTGGACATAAGAACTGATACGTGGGCTGATTTAAAAGCTTGAATGTATGAAGCTTGTTTACAAGCAAGCCATCCTGGCTGACAAGGATGATGACGTTAACGAGAGATGAGAGAGTTAAATGGACAAGGTTCTCCAGAGAATATTTTAAATCTTAGATTTTTTGTAATAGAGTGCTGGGTTATTCAAATAGGTTAAGATCTTTTTTAAAACATCATTTTAAAAGAAAGGCTATTAAAAAATGGAGAAAAAATGAACAAGACTTGCTTGTGTATATTTGTCTTTGATTAAGAAGAGATGAGAGTGCTCAAATTAGTTTGTAATTTGGCCATGTAAGTAGACATTTCTCAATGGAAAACAAAAATAACAAGGTTAGAGCCTGACTTTATTCAAATGGAAAAAGAGATACAAAGTGACATACTTTGAGCTATTTCTATTTTTAATCTGCATGTGAAATTTCAAAAAATGAGATGAGGTAAGTGACGTTCTTAAACCTAGGGGTGACATTTTCTTTTAGAATAGTTGTTAATTGAGGACCAGAGCTATCTCCAAACAATATCATTACAAATACTTTGCAAAAAAACCCAAAATAAGTGTTTTCATAATTATCAAGGATAATTCCTACATTTCCTACATTTGAAGTATTTGTTTCTTCAAATCATTTCCCTAAATATTATTCATCAAGATTCACAACTTATCTATACCTATAATCTTATCAATATCTATAATCTCTTATATATAATCTTACATATCTTATTACAAGATATATTTTATTATTCCCATTTTAAAGAAGAGAAAATTGAGGCTCAACAAAACAAGTGATTTATTTGCAGGAAAACAGTATAAGGAGGAACACAATAGAACACTATGACCTCAGTCCCTAGTACTCTGACCTCAGAATTCCAGAACACTACACCTGTTTTTCAGTCAGTACCTACATTTGCTGAATTCATGAATTTAACAACTCCTTTAAGGCCCTTGCATTTTTCAATTTCTGGAAGCAAAGTAAATCATTACATAAATAAATATATAAACAAACGTTTAAGGTAGAAACGATATTAAAGTAGTGAGTGGCACTGGTTGATTTTAAATAAAAACATCATAGCTTGTACTTAGCTACTTTTTTTTAAACTTTCTTTTCCTCTTATTTACTTAATCTTTATGTTGTTGAGTTGTTTATAAAATAATAATGTTAGAGCTCAAGAGAGAAAAATGAGTTTCATTTCCCCCACCAATAACTTGTAAGTAAGGAAATACAGATTACCCTCTGATAGTTAAATTAGAAAAATCAATGAACCTAATGAATGAGTTGTCTGGTTTAATATGGTTTCTGGCTAACAGCCTTATAAATTTCCATAGAATTATCTATGTAATGATGCAAAGATGTAAATTCACAAGACCTAAATATCAAGATGATCATATAATGTATCAGTGGTATGTAAGAGGAATTTCTAGTAAATATAAGTTAGAAGGGACTAGATGAAGGGTGGGAAATGATTTTACTTCATGTTTTGCTCCATGAAACATGATATCCTCCAGTTGAAAGAACATGAGGACCCATAGCACGCTTCCCACTGACGCACAGCCTCTTGCTTAGGGAGCCAGGGTCTACTCCAGCAGAAAACTTCATAGTCATTTACTGCCAAATGGCAGTGATTATAATTTTTCATATACTCCCCTATATAGCATGTCAGAAGAATATCTAGTAGGATAAGGAAAAAAATCCCACTGAAACATGAGTCTTGCTAGATGAAATAGCTACTAAGTTTAAAAATGCAGTCAGGAAACATACATACTAACCTGTTCTCAAGCTGTCTGTTTGAGAAGGGTTTTTTTTTTTTTTAACGTCTTTATTGGAGTATAATTGCTTTACAATGGTGTGTTTGTTTCTGCTGTATAACAAAGTGAGTCAGCGATACATATACATATATCCCCATATCCCCTCCCTCTTGCATCTCCCTCCCACCCTCTTTAACCACTACTCAAATATCCACCTCCAAAGTCTGCTTTGCAAACACAGGTTTGAATACATTTTCCCTTATTAGAGGAAAAAGTCAATATTCAACACCACCAATGAATAAAATGGAAGTTCTGAAGGAAAACTGCACCATGAAAGACAGGGTATATTACCCCTTCAAGTTCAAAACCAACCAACCAATCAACAATTTACTGATACGAATTTTTTCCTGAATTGGCTCATCTACTCCTACTTTGAAAACTTGGGCAAGTAACTTACCATTCTATACCTCAGTTTTCTCACCCATAAAATGGGGATAATTTTTCTACCTGAAGCATTTGCTCTTAGGATTGAAGGTGCTAATACACGTGGAGTATGTGGAGCCATCATAAACTCTCAATGCACTCTTCCCCTGCTCCACTGTCCCCCTCCCTCACCCCTTTAGTCTCAACAAGACAACAAATTAGGAAGCTTCTTAAGATATTTCATGTGATACTAACAGACGTAGCCACTCTAAAAGAGAAGTATGAACCTATAAGAAGCTGTGATTCAAAGATAACAGAACAACATGCAAAGGAAAGGAATTAAATGAAATTAGATAAGTAAAAGTTGGAGGAATTTTAAAATTGTCTTGGCAGAATTAAAATAATCTAGCAAAATAGTAAACTGAAAAATCGATAATGTGGGAACTGAATTTAACATCAGTTCAATTTATATTATTGAATATGTACTATGGGCCTAGCATTGTACCAAACTCTTGGAATAAACTGGAAAAAACTGGTGAATAAGAGACACCAATCTGCCTTAGAGAGATTCCTTCTTCCCCCCGCCACTTGTCTCTATCTCTTTGTCTCTGTCTCTGTCTCTCTCTCTCCCCACTTCCTAATCTAACTACCTAGGTAGAAGTAGAGTGATTGGTTCAGGGATGGGCTGAACACTCAACTCAGCAGAGGGAGTTAACGTGAACTACAAGGAAACATATATTTCTGTTGAACCTGAGAAAATGTGAGGCTGGACCTACTGTAACCATCTCTTAATCACAAGGAGAGAAGCTTTCTGAGCATGAAGCCAGCACAGGATGGAGAGAAAAAAAAACCCAAGTTCAATTTGGTATAGTAAAGACTGTAGGTGCACCAGGCCCTGGGGACCTGATCTGGTGAGAAAGGCAGCCTGAGGGAGAGGGGCGTGGCCTGGCAGACCGGTTAGTCCACATCAGCTATTGTTTCGATTACACTGACCAGGGCACAGGATTGAGACCAGAAAGAGTGGGACCAACAATGATAAGGGGCCCAGGAGGAAGGGGAAAGTTCACTTAAAGCTCGGGAAAGCAACCCAGTGACAACATAGTTTTGCTGAAACTGGTTTTACACGTTGTAAAAATGATTCTTCAAAGTATTATGCACTTCTTTCTCTCAATATATTGAGGACAAATTTCCAGCACAATTTCTTTCTGATGTTGTAAAGAGAGCTTCATGTAAAGAGAGCCCTCCCTGCCCACTTAGTTTCCCATGTTGCCTAATTTTCCTTTCATTTATCCTGCAAATATTTATTAGGCGCTGCTATAGGCAAGTCAAAACATGCAGGCTTTATAAACAAAGATAGAGAGTCAGAAAACAATTTTCATGCCAAATAGCAAAATATGGTTGAAAAACTTCTTTTGGGTACACATGGCATGAATAAAGTGATTTCTCTGGAGAACCTATGAGGTAAGTTCAGCTTTCATTCACAACAACAGGACTGTTTACTTTACACTGAAACCATTTCTGCTATTCATTCATTATTATAGAACTAATCTAGGTTAAAGTTCAAAAGAGTTTTAGTATCTTCTCTATTCATCTTAAGCATTTTTAAAAACTATTTTATCGGTGATAGTTATCAATTCCATTTTCTAGGCTGTACAAGAGTTCCTAATCCTGGGATTTTAATAGCTGAAAAGACACTAACACTTATCGACTGATTATTGAGCCAGACATCGTGCTGGGAGCTTTTATAGATTATTTCACAACATACTTTATGTTTTCCTATCTTTGAAAATATTGTTCTAATATTAGCACAAACAGAATATGGTATAGTCTCTGAATTTGTTATTAGTTCTCACTTTCCTTGTTCAACATGGAATCAGGAAAGAAAGCATGGAGGGTACTATTCTTGTATCTAACAAGTACTTTAAAAAAATCCTTTTCATTGCATCAGTCCCATGAAATGTACTTAAAGTTATGTTTTAAGCTTTTATTATTATTATTTTAATATATAATATCTATCATCTATCTCTATCTCTCCATCCATCCAATTGAGAGCAAGGATACTCATATTCCATGCTCATTATTGTCTTTTTGAGTCCTTAGCCAATTTATAAAACAACTCTATTTACTGTTAGAAAATCTGTCTCCTTCAGGCCATGGTTAGGTCATATTAGCATCTCTTAACTAGGTGATTGGTCCAGTTACTGAGGGCACTGTCTTGAAACAATATTCTCCATCTATCCCCCAAATAAAAGGCTCTTCTTCTTCAGGTATCAGGACACCTGTCACTACTGACTCTCTTTTTGACAATTCCATTCAGGTAGAGCTAACTGGTAGATGAAATATTCCAGCAAGGTGTGAAAAATTTCACCCTGGGAAACATTTGTTCCTTAGACAATTGGAATAGAGTGGAGCATCTTGAAGTCTAGCAGTCTCACCACAAACCAGAATTCACCTGAGAGCCTGAGTTTCCATCATCCCCATTCCATTACTCTGCTCCACCAACTTCATCACAGGTTGTGTGTGACACTCTACTTCTATGATGTGTCCTGGTATTGCCACTGCTGTTTATTCAAGTGTCATGCAAATGTTATGCACCCTCTTAGGCAATGGAGATGCACAGATTAAAAGACATGGCTTCCATCCTCAAGGAGACAGATCACAGAAGCAGGCATTAAAAGCAGTACAGAGAAGTATATGCAAAATTTTAAGCATCCAGTTAGAGTGTCATTTGTTTGATAAAAATCGCCACCATCCTCATGCCCATTGGCTCTTCCCAAGTCATGTCCAAGTCTAGTCCTTTCCAGCTCATTAAATTGGTTCTAGCTTATGGCCAAGAGTAGTATTCTAGGCTCTGTTAAAATCTTTTCTAGGCTTGCAACAGGCTCAGTATTGGAACGAGTTGATTTCCAGGGTTGTGTTTGGAGTATGGAACACTGGGAACCGCACGGTACCCCAATGCCCCGGTTTCCAAGGATTCCTACATCATGTTCTAGTGTAATATTTCTCAGAATGTGTGGGAGTTGAGGTGGTGGCAGTAAACTCTGATTGTGAGCAAAATAATTTTAGATTGTTTGAAGTCAGGGCATCAAAATAAATTATCTTCTTTTATCCATCAATACTTTTGATCACTCAAAAAGAAGTCTCTTGTCAGTGCCTATATGTATTTGATACCACTCTAAATAACAATAGGAAATGAGAGGGGTTTAGAGCACTTGACGAACAAGTACAACTTACTAGTATTAAATTATATTTTATGGTAATATTTTGCATGCATATCTTCTACATATGACAATAGTTCCAGTGTTGGAATAAAGTTACCTTTTCAATAAATTTATCTTATTTTCAATATGGATATATTTGTACAATGGGCTACTATCCAATAATAAAAAAAAGTAAACTACTGATACGTGTGGCAACATTGATGAGCACATGATATTGTGTGAAAGAAGTGAGATTCAAAAGAAAAATACTGTATGCTTCCATTTATAGAAAACTCCACACGTGGCAAAACTATGATCAAAAAAATCAATCTTGTTTACCTATTGGAGAGAGAGGACTGACTGGAAAGGGGCTTGAGAGAACTTTCTAGGGAGACAGAAATGTTCTGCATCTTGATTTGGTAGTGCTTAAACAGGTGTGTACATTAGTCAAAATTCATATAACTGCTATATTTAAAATCCATGCTTTTTTTTTTTTTTTTCGGTATGCGGGCCTCTCACTGTTGTGGCCTCTCCCATTGCGGAGCACAGGCTCCAGACGCGCAGGCTCAGCAGCCATGGCTCACGGGCGCAGCCGCTCCGCGGCATGTGGGATCTTCCCGGACGGGGGCACGAACCGGCGTCCCCTGCATCGGCAGGCGGACTCTCAACCACTGCGCCACCAGGGAAGCCCCCCATGCATTTTTAGATACATTTTAACTTAGCAAAGAGAGAGAGGGAGAGAGAAAGTTTATTTTGGGCAAAAAGGATAGATATATTACACTGAGTTACACTGATTTGACTAACACCAGAGACTGCCTTTCCCAGAACCTCCTTCCCTGTGTGGCCAAGAAAGGTCCCTGTGCAATTCGGAAGGCAGATGTGAAGTCATCATTCTGGGCACAGAGGTGCCCGGCAGGTCCCAGGTTATTCTGGCTTGCTCTTGCTGCTCCATATCCAGCCCCTCTACTTGACCACTGACCCTGTTGGCCAACAGCACCCCCTGGCTCACCACCACACACTTAGTTGTATAGCCACAGAGCTGGTACCTATTTCCATAGAGTCTCCACACACTTCCTCTCCACAGTACCACTTCAGAGGCCAACGTATCTGGCTTCTCAAATATTCCCACTATGAAGTTGACAGATAAATTACAGGACACCCAGTTAAATTTACACTTAAGATAAACAATGAAAAATTTTTAGCATAAATACAATCTCGTATATTGCACGGGACATCTAATACTAAAAAATGTTATTTATCTGAAATTCAAATTTAACTGGGTGTTACATATTATTTTTTAGTTGCTAAATCTGACAACCTTATCCTATAGTTCTGACTGGATACTCATACCTGTGTGTCTGATGGAATGATTGGTGCCTATCACTCCCACTTTTAGATCTTCACTTCCCCAGGTTATTGCACGTTAGCGTAAGGTCTAATTAATATAATTAGTTATTCTAATAAATACTGTAAACCCTTTATTCACATAATTTTTATGGTGGCTATGTTTTCCTGACTGAACTCTGATTGATACAGAGGGTTAATTTAAAGAGAAAATGTTAATTACATGCACATGCATAAGAAAGTTAGCTATGACCAAATTCCAGCAAGCAGAATTTAGAATCTTAAAGCTGCTCTAAGATTGCATGCTTCACCTCATTGGCCATTGGGGTGCACAGGGCACATTCTCTCCATAGAGGACAGTTCAGCATTGTGTTTACATAAGTATATATTGAATTTGATTTTCCTCATCCTTACCTTAAGCTGATAATATTATACCTTCATGAAGCCCAGAGGAGGCAGCCTGTTATAGTCATGGAAACACCACGCATTTTAAAGTCTAAGAATCCTGGGAGCAAATCCACACACTAGCTATGCGATCTTGGGCGCATTAGACAACCTTGCTTTACAAGTCTGTAGTGTGGGCTTGATAATCCCTGCTTTATGCATTTACTGTGAGGATTGGGTTCACATATGAAAATTCCTAACAGAGCAACTGCCACAAACTAGATATTTTTCATAGGATGTTTTATCTTAGTGGAAGGACAACCACTTCTATCTTTTAAAATATTTAATTTTCATAATCTGGAGGCTTGCTCAAGTCTTGTGTAGTCACCTTTTTTAGTCCTCTGGCTCTTGGGAAACATATTCAAATTACTGAAGTCTTTCATTTAGTCATGAACTTGCAATGCCCTTTCTTCTCTTAGAAAGCAGGCACACTCCAGCGTTTACTTTAGGCCTTAATACCTTTGAGCTACATATATATGAGCCACAGTTGATTCTGCTGACATGTTTACATTTTCAGGATCTTAGAAACTGTTGTTTCAGATGATTTTAGTTAGTGGTATTTTGTTTAAATCCCCAAAGGAGTGGGAGAACCTTTATGAGAATCCAATTTTTTATTTGTTTTTTAACTTTGGCAGGAGGAAGAAAACCAAGTCTGGAAATAATAAAAATTTAGGGCTGATATATTGCCAAAATAAGGAATCGATGAGTCACAAAAGCACACACACACACACACAAAGTTGAACTGGCTACGTATGATGACATTAAAGAATTATTATTTTTACCGGTGTTGATAGTATTATGTTTATGTTAAAGGCAAGAATCTTTATCTTTTAGAGATTAAAAAGAAAACAGAAAGGTTGGAAAGCATGCTTTGATTTGATGGAATGAGAATATCTTATTCAGAGTAAGGTAATCCTTCTATAACTAAATAGAGACACTAAGATTCTTGGTTCCCCTTTGGGAGCTGGAGAGAAGCATTCTGGGTTGAATTAGAAATTGAGTCACTCTGAACACAGAGTGATGACAGAAACAACCTTGAAACAAGAAGAGACAGCACCTTGTGAGAATACTTCGATAATGTTCCTGTTCTTTTCTTTCACTTCTTCTATGAGCAATCTCCCTCTCCCCAGATACATCACAAGCTCTCATTCTTCCTCTCATCCTCACCCCCAACTTCTCTATTTTCCCAACTCACCATTCCAGGTAACAAGACAGATCTTGTGCTCCTACTACTTTCTGCAAAGCTTTAAGAGCCATTTCATCTTCCCCAACTCCTGTTTGCTCCCAATTCCTTTGCAATGCTTTTCTCCAATGGATCTTAGGGAACACACAGTTATCTTAAATCTTTCTCTACCTGTTCTTTTTTTATTCTCCTGTCAGTTAACTGAGTGCCCATCCACCAGCTCTACCTTTGCTCATCCAGAAAAGTCTCTCAGATGCATTCATTTTACTACTATTATTATCTTTTGCCTGAAACACTGAAGTATTGGGTTGGCCAAAAAGTTCGTTTGGATTTTCCTCATGATGTTACAGAAAACCCTGAACGAACTTTTTGGCCAGTCCAATAACTTCTTAAGAATTCATGCCTTCAATGTTTTCCCCAATTAATCTATCTTTATATTTTAAGATATGCTTTTTAAAAATGTCATTCCCCCGTTTTATAATTTGTAGTTCTTCAATATCTACAGGAAAAAACTGAATTTCCTTAAGCTAAAATATTTATATAGGGATTGTCTATTTTTCATACATCACACTCATTATAGTACAGTTACATGAGCATAGTGACCTTGTATGTATGTTTCATTGTTGTAATCCCAACAACTAATAGTACCTGTCATATAATCATCCCTCAATAAATATATATTAACTGTAATAATAATAATATAAACTATGCTTTTTTAGCATTTATTATGTGTCAGGGATTACATTGTGTGTATTACATACAAAATCTCATTCAAACCTCACAATAATCATTTAAGGAAGGGACTTTCATCATCCCCCCATTTTATTTATGAGAAAAGTGAAGCACAGAGAGGTTAATCAATTTGCCCAAGTTTATAAGGCTATCAAGAAATTGAATTGACTCAACTGATTCATTCAGCAAATATTTACGAAGAATTTACTGTTTTCCAGGCACTTTCGTTGTTACTATATCAGTGATAGAGCAATAAACAAAACAAACAAAGCCCCTGCTTTCATGGAAGCTGGAATGTTGGGGTGGACTGGGCACAGGAAAAATAAGGGCAAAGGATAACGGGCTTCGTGGACCACAGAATTTCAATATTTTAAGTCCCATTTCCTCAGGCAGTTATTTTAAATAGTCATAAAGAAAACGTTCAAGAAATGTACAGTGAGCAGGAAGCAAGTATTGAAATCCATCAGAATAAATATCTCAGTGAAGCCATTCCTTCTTGTTAATAATAATTTTCATTCACATATTCCTTTGTGCCCATGCTGGGAGAGAGGGCCTCAAATCATGGCAGATGTAAAGGTAAAAGAAAGAAGCAGTCACCACAGCAGGCCATGGCCCCCATGGTAAAAATACAGAGACAAATAGATGGTTTTAGCTCTTCACAAATGCAATCAGGGAGCAGAGACTCTTTCCTCTTTCCTCAATCTTGTGCCTCCAGAATAGTGACACTGTTGGCGTTTAAAAAATAAGATCAGGCAAACATTTACATGAGGCATACAAAAAAGCAGACCCTGAGACAAGTGCCAGTAGCTTATTTGGGAGATGATCCCAGAAAGCACAATGAGGGAGTGGGGAAGTAAGTCAGAGAAGGGAGGGAGGAAAGCCAGAAAGTGTGCGTTAACGACAGGGTTACCACTATGAGCAACTGAGCCTGAGTCTCAAGGGGGCTCTGAGAAACCAAATCGAGCACACCTCAGCACTCCAGGACCCACAAGGGCCCGAAGCTGGGTGTTCTATCCATAGGCCTCAAACCCTCATTGGTAAAGAGTTGCTCCTGGGACATTACTTCCCCAGCACCTTTGTCCTGCTCCACTCATGGGGTCAGATTAAGCTCTCAGAAGCAGAGTCACAAGTGCTCAAGGCAAAGCAATAGGTGTATATGGGGACCTTCCACTGAAGCTGAAGGTGAGCTCCAGGGAGTGCCGACGGGATACGGCAGACACCAGCTTCATCTGCTACAGACTGGGAAAAGGCTCAGTCACCCATTCTTCTCAGAGAGTACACCAATAGATCTGTAAACTGACTCTAGGGCCAATTCTATACTTTGTAAAATTTCTAGAGGCTCTATAAAGGGATTCACAGTGGGATTAAACCATGTTCTTACCACAAATAAAAAAATCCAGCAGGGAATTATTCCAAACACTTCACCTGCCTCCTCATGGTAATCAACATAGATATGCCGTGCCAAAGGTAAACTTGAGAAATGTGGATGGAACGCTCTTAAAAGAAAACAAAATAATCTGCGCCTGTCTTTTCTCTGAGCATACTCTACAATCTAACACCTCTTAATGCACTGCTTTTAATCCCTCCACACAGTAAACTAGCACTCCTTGCTCAGGGAGAGAAAATTCTGTAACTTGGAAAGTTGTCATCAAGTAAAATATGTATTTCCACATATAGAAATGAAGTTTTCATATATGAATATATAAATATTTCTATTCTGCATATATCTTCCAAAGATAACTTTCATCATCTTCTAAGACTGAAATGTTATTCTAATTTTCCTCCATTCATGGCATAGGAAAAATTCCAATGACCATCCATTGGATCAATATGATCTGTCAACAAAGATGAAATTTTGAAAATCTTGAATAAAAAGCCATAAAAGTAACTTTCACTTTCAAGTTATTACTAAAGACTATAAATACTTTTTAGGGTTTCATAAAGACTAAATATATACTTTCTTCTAAAAATTAGAAAATTAGCCCATTGAATATATAATTAATAAGAGATTTAGCTCATTTTCACAAATTACCCATATAATGTACATTTGAATAATTATCATTGTCTGACTAGAATTGTGCATTTTCCTTCCTGTTCACTAGTAATTTGGTACTGTATAATTATAAAGGCATTTTTTCTCTTCTTTTGTATTTTTTACCTTATCTTTGCTAGCTTCATTATTTGGCTTTCATTTCTGTGAAAGCAATTATTACAGATATATACCAACAGTTAGAACATAGTTCCTACTACTATTTGTTGCATATATTGAAGAATCCTTGCATCCCTGGGATAAACCCCACTTGATCATGGTGTATGATCCTTTTAATGTGCTGCTGGATTCTGTTTGCTAGTATTTTGTTGAGGATGTTCACATGTATGTTCATCAGTGATATTGGCCTGTAGTTTTCTTTTTTTGTGACATCTTTGTCTGGTTTTGGTATCAGGGTGATGGTGGCCTCATAGAATGAGTTTCGGAGTGTTCTTCCCTCTGCTATATTTTGGAAGAGTTTGAGAAGGATAAGTGTTAACTCTTCTCTAAATGTTTGATAGAATTCGCCTGTGAAGCCATCTGGTCCTGGGCTTTTGTTTGTTGGAAGATTTTTAATTACAGTCTCAATTACAGTGCTTGTGATTGGTCTGCTTATATTTTCTATTTCTTCCTGGTTCAGTCTCAGAAGGTTGTGCTTTTCTAAGAATTTGTCCATTTCTTCCAGATTGTCCATTTTATTGGCATACGGTTGCCTGTAGTAATCTCTCATGATACTTTGTATTTCTGCAGTGTCAGTTGTTACTTCTCCTTTTTCATTTCTAATTCTATTGATTTGAGTCTTCTCCCTTTTTTTCTTGATGAGTCTGTCTAATGGTTTATCAATTTTGTTTATCTTCTCAAAGAACTAGCTTTTAGTTTTATTGATCTTTGCTATTGTTTCCTTCATTTCTTTTTCATTTATTTCTGATCTGATCTTTATAATTTCTTTCCTTCTGCTGACTTTTGGGTTTTTTTTTGTTGTTGTTCTTCTTTCTCTAATTGCTTTAGGTGTAAGGTTAGGTTGTTTATTCGAGATTTTTCTTGTTTGTTGAGGTAGGATTGTATTGCTATAAACTTCCCTCTTAGAACTGCTTTTGCTGCATCACATAGGTTTTGAGTCGTCGTGTTTTCATTGTCATTTGTTTCCAGGTATTTTTTTATTTCTTCAGTGAACTCTTGGTTTAGTAGCATATTGTTTAGCCTCCATATGTTTCTATTTTTTACAGTTTTTTTTCCTGTAATTGATATCTGATAATTGATAGAGCATTGTGGTCGGAAAAGAGACTTGATACGATTTCAATTTTCTTAAATCTACCAAGGCTTGATTTGTGACCCAAGATATGATCTATCCTGGAGACTACGGCATGAACACTTGAGAAGAAAGTGTGTTCTGTTGTTTTTGGATGGAATGTCCTATAAATATCAATTAAGTCCATCTGGTCTAATGTGTCATTTAAAGCTTGTGTTTTCTTATTTATTTTCATTTTGGATGATCTGTCCATTGGTGAAAGTGGGGTGTTAAAAGTCCCCTACTATGATTGTGTTACTTTCAATTTCCCCTTTTATGGCTGTTAGCATTTGCCTTATGCATTGAGGTGTTCCTATGTTGGGTGCATAAATATTTACAATTGTTCTATCTTCTTCTTGGATTGATCCCTTGATCATTATGTAGTGTCCTTCTTTGTCTCTTGTAATAGTCTTTATTTTAAAGTCTATTTTGTCTGATATGAGAATTGCTACTCCAGCTTTCTTCTGATCTCCATTTGCATGGAATATCATTTTCCATCCCCTCACTTTCAGTCTGTATGTGTCCCTAGGTCTGAAGTGGGTCTCGTAGACGGCATATGTACAGGTCTTGCTTTTGTATCCATTCAGCCAGTCTATGTCTTTTGGTTGGAGCATTTAGTCCATTTACATTTAAGGTGGTTATTGATATGTATGTTCCTATTACCATTTTCTTAATTGTTTTGGGTTTGTTTTGGTAGGTCTTTTCCTTCTCTTGTGTTTCCTGCCTAGAGAACTTCCTTTAGCATTTGTTGTAAAGCTGGTTTGGTGGTGCTGAATTCTCTTAACCTTTGTTTGTCTGTAAAGGTTTTAATTTCTCTGTCAAATCTGAATGAGATACCTGCTGGGTATAGTAATCTTGGTTGTAGGATTTTCCCTTTCATCACTTTAAATATGTCTTGCCACTCCCTTCTGGCTTGCAGAGTTTCTGCTGAAAGATCAGCTGTTAACCGTATGGCATTCCCTTGTATGTTATTTGTTGCTTTTCCCTTGCTGCTTTTAATATTTTTTCTTTGTATTTAATTTTTGATAGTTTGATTAATATGTTTCTTGGTGTATTTCTCCTTGGATTTATCCTGTATGGGACTCTCTGAACTTCCTGGACTTGATTATTTCCTTTCCCATGTTAAGGAAGTTTTCAACTATAATCTCTTCAAATATTTTCTCAGACTTTTTCTTTTTCTCTTCTTTTCTGGGACCCCTATAATTTAAATATTGGTGCATTTCATGTTGTCCCAGAGGTCTCTGAGACTGTCCTCAATTCTTTTCATTCTTTTTTCTTTATTCTGTTCTGCAGTAGTTATTTCCACTATTTTATCTTCCAGGTCACTTATCCGTTCTTCTGCCTCAGTTATTCTGCTATTGACCCCTTCTAGAGAATTTTTAATTTCATTTATTGTGTTGTTCATGGTTGTCTGTTTGCTCTTTAGTTCTTCTAGGTCCTTGTTAAATGTTTCTTGTATTTTCTCCATTCTACTGCCAAGATTTTGGATCACCTTTCCTATCATTACTCTGAATTCTTCTTCAGGTAGACTGCCTATTTCCTCACTTGTTTGGTCTGGTGGGTTTTTACCTTGCTCCTTCATCTGCTGCATAATTCCTTGTCTTCTCATTTTGTTTAACTTACTGTGTTGGCTGTCTCCTTTTTACAGGCTGCATGGAGAAATTTCCCTTTCTCTTCTTTGTTCCACAGCTCCTGGGATTCAGCTTTGGTTTTGGCCCTGCCTCTGCATGTAGGTCGTCCTCAGGCATGTGTTCCCGTTCAGACAGGATGGGGTTAAAACCGCGGCTGATTAGGGGGCTCTGGCTCACTCATGCCATGGGGAGGGAGGGGTACAGTAGTTATAATTGGAATGTGGGGAGAGCCTGCAGCAGCAGAGGCTGGCATGACATTTCAACAGCCTGAGGTGCACCGTGTGTTCTCTCAGGGAAGTTGTTCCTGGATCACGGGACCCTGGAAGTGGCGGGCTGCACAGGCTCCCAGGAGGGGAGGTGTGGATAGTGACCTGTGCTCACACACAGGCTTCTTGGTGGCAGCAGCAGCAGCATTAGCGTCTCATGACCATCTCCGGGGTCTGAGCTGAGAGCTGTGGCTTGCACCCATCTCTGGAGCTCATTTAGGGGGTGCTCAGCCGTCTGTGGGCAGACAGGGAAGGAATCCCGTCTCCTCGCACACCCCAAAACAATGGTTTCTTGCCTTTCAGTCACGTCCAGACTTTTTCTTGGACTCCCTCCCACATAGCTCTGGACCTATGGCCCCTTTCAGGCTGTGTTCACACAGCCAAACCCCAGTCCTCTCCTTGGGATCTGACCTCTGAAGCCCAAGCCTCAGCTCCCAGCCCCTACCTGGCCCAGTGGGTGAGCAGACAAGCCTCTCAAGCTGGTGAGTGCTGGTTGGCACTGATCCTCTGTGTGGGAATCTCTCCACTTTGCCCTCTGCACCCCTGTTGCTGTGCTCTCCTCTGTGACTCCGAAGCTTTTCCCCCGCCCCCCTCCATCTCCACCAGTGAAGGGGCTTCCTAGTGTGTGGAAACCTCTTCTCCTTCACAGCTCCCTCTCAGAAGTGCAGGTCCCATCCTTATTCTTTTGTCTCTGTTTTTTCTTTTTTCTTTTGCCCTACCCAGGTACGTGGGGATTTTCTTGCCTTTTGGGAAGTCTGAGGTCTTCTGCTAGCATTCAGTAGGTGTTCTGTAGGAGTTATTCCACATGTAGATGTATTTTTGATGTATTTGTAGGGTAGAAGGTGGTCTCCATGTCTTACTCCTCTGCCATCTTGAAGGTCGCCCCCCACCATTATGTCTTGACAAAACACCTGACCCACAGGGTGACCACACATAGTAAATGGTTGCTGTTTTAATCCACTGATAGTTTGGGAGGGTTTGTTATTCATAAATATATTCCAGAACCTAAATTTGGTGCTGGAAGTAGGTTTTTTTTTGTTATAACAGAAATGTAAAACACATGGCTTTGGATTTAGGACCACATGTTGCATGGCAGTGTGAAGGACCTCAAGTAAACGATTTGTGGCAGTGGAACAAAACTGAGAAAAGTGTTATTGAAGGCTGGAGAAAAGATAAATTGTGTTACATAGTAATAGAAAATTTAGCAAACCTATTGACTGAGGTAAAGTAGATGTGGCACTTATAGAATATGTCCACAAATTCTTAGATACCCCCCCTTTTAAGAGGTGAAGCTTAATTTCCCTCTTTGAGTATGTCTGACCTTAGTGATTTGCTTCTACTAGAATGAAATGGAAATGTATGACTTCAGAAATTAGGTCATAAAAAGAACTGCAGCTTCTTTCTTGCCCTCTATCTTGGAGCATTTACTCTTGAGGAAACATCTGTGATGCTGGGAAGACTCCCAGGCTGTCCTGTGATGCTGCGGCCTTCTGCCAGCAGTCAGTTGAAGTGTTCTGCCAATACCCTCTAAGTGAGCTATCTTGAATGCTGATTCTCCAGCTCCAGCCATGCTATCGGACAGTTGCAACCTTTGCTGACATCTTAACTGCAGCCTTATGGGAGATCCTGGGCCAGAACCATCCATCTAAAGCACTTCCAGATTCCTGATACTCAGAAAATATGTGAGAATATTAATTTTGCTTCATATTGTCTTAAGATGCTAAGTTTTGGGGTATTTATTTTATAAAGCAATAAATAATATAGAAGGAAATATAAAGTAAAAATGTGCCTATGAACTCGAGGATCTGGTTTAACAGATGTTTAGTAGAATGTTGGAAATGCCAACTGGTTTTTTAGTTATTTATAATGAAATATGGCTACAGAAAGTTGAAATAAAGAGGGAATTGATCACTTTTCAATATGGATTTTGAGGATCTATAAAGGAGCCAGGGCTAGCTTCTAGCTTCAGATAACAAAAGATCCTCAATTTAAGGAGCAGCCTCAAAACAAGGATCAAATTCAGCCCCCTACCAGTAAAATGTGACCTCAGTGCCATAATGGGATGAAATCTTCAGGGAGAGGGTAAGTGTATTTTGCATGTAAATGGGATGTAGGTTGTTGTGGCCAGAGAGCAGAATGTGAAATATTACACTGTCCCAAAGATGACAACATTATCTCTAAAACAATTTTCTTCTGCAATGTGACCTTCCTAATTCCTAATTAAGAAGTGACATTTACATCCCCACCCCCTGATATCTAGGCTGACTGTGCGACTACCATGACAATATGAATACAGGAGAAGCGATGCAGCACTGGTCCTGGGTGTGGCCCTTGACTGGCGAGGGAGCTTTCTTTTCCTGACTCTTGGAAGCCATATACAATGTAAGAAATGTGATTACCCTGAGATCACCATGCCATAAGAAATACAAGCTATATGGAGAGGTTCTACAGGATGGCACATCATGTGGACAGAGAGACAGTCGGACCAAGAACAACTGAGGCACCAGTCATGTGAATGAAGAACCTACCTTGGACAACCCAGTGCGGTAGGTACCACCTACTTCAGCCCATCTCTCTATTTCCTGATCCAAAAATGAATCAAATAAAAAGCTTGTTTTAATATACTAAGTCTGTGGTAACTTGTTAAATAGCAATTCCACATGACATTTCAATGCTGCTCTATCAAGAAAGCACAAGGCCAACCAGGTGACTTTATTCTAGTAAATAAAACACAGTAGCAGTGATGGGATGCCACTTTGGACATTAGGTTATAAAAAAGACATTGACTTCCATGTCGGTATGTTCTCTCACCCTCATTCGCTCTCTCTGAGGGAAGCCAGCTGCCATGTGGGGAGGCTGCCCTGGAAAGAGTGCCATGATAACACTCAGGCAGCCTGAGTGTGAATAAGCCATAGAGTAAGGAAATCAGGCAAACAGGCAGCCGTGTGAATAAGCCTGGAAGATCTTCCGAGGCCTGCCAACAGTCACCTGAGTGAGCTTGGAAATAGACCCTCCCCAGCTTGAGCTTTGAGAGAGCCACACCTCAGTGGACAGCTTGGATGCAATCTCTTGAGAGACCTTGAGCCCGAACCATCCAGCTATGCTGCTTCCAGATTACTACCACAAAATCTATAAAACAATAAATGCTAATTGTTTTAAGCAACTAAGTTAGGGATGATTTGTTATGCACCAATAGATAACTAATACAATCCTCTTCTTAGATGTGGAAAGGCCTGTTTTTGTTTAATTCTTGCTCCTTTTACTTTAATCTATCTTTTTCTATGTTTGCTTTTAAGATTTTTATCTTTATCCCTTATCAGCAACTTTACTGTGCTATGTCAAGTACAACTTTCTTTGTTTTTATCCTGCTTGAGGTTCATCATTATTTTATTTTTTTAACATCTTTATTGGAGTATAATTGCTTTACAATGTTGTGTTAGTTGCTGCTGTACAACAAAGTGAATCAGCTCTACGTATACATATATCCCCATATTCCCTCCCTCTTGCATCTCCCACCCATCCTCCTTATCCCACCCCTCTACGTGGTCACAAAGCACGGAACTGATCTCCCTGTGCTATGCCGCTGCTTCCCACTAGCTATCTATTTTACATTTGTTAGTGTATATATGTCCATGCTACTCTCTCACTTCGTCCCAGCTTACCCTTCCCCCTTCCTGTGTCCTCAAGTCCATTCTCTACATCTGCATCTTTATCCCTGTCCTGCCCCGAGGTTCTTCAGAACCACTTTTATTTTTTTAGATTCCATATATATGTGTTAGCATACGGTATTTGTTTTTCTCTTTGACTTACTTCACTCTGTATGACAGACTCTACGTCCATCCACCTCACTACAAATAACTCAATTTCACTTCTTTTTAGAGGTTCATCGTTATTCTTGAGTTATTATTTTCAAAACTCTAATAATTTAGAAAACTGCAGCCATGTATTTCCACACATGGCTTCTATTCCATTCTTTCTTCTCTTTCTGGGACTCCAGTTACACATATGGTAGCCCTCCTCACTGTAATTCCTAGGTATATCATGTTGTTTTGTGCTTTTTCCATCATTTTTATTCACTATACTTCTTCACACAGTGTTCTGACTTATCTTCCATTTTACTAATGATATTTTCAGGTGTTTGTAATCTGTTGTGAAACCCTTCCATCATATTCCTTTTTTTGTTTTTGTGGTACGTGGGCCTCTCACTGCCATGGCCTCTCCTGCCGCGGAGCACAGGCTCCGGACACGCAGGCCCAGCGGCCACGGCCCACAGGCCCAGCCGCTCCGCAGCATGCAGGATCCTCCCAGACCGGGGCACGAACCCACGTCCTCTGCATCGGCAGGCGGACTCCCAACCACTGCACCACCAGGGAAGCCTCCTTTCCATCATATTCTTAATTTCAGTTACTGTGTTTTTCAGTGCCCAGATTTTCATTTTCTTTAACACTATTTCTTTTCAGAACCTCTCAATTATATCTATTTCTTTGAAAATATTCAGGATACTTATGCTAAAGTCATTGTGCAATGCCATTATCACACATATTCAGGATATTATTTTAAAGATATTGTATAACTTCATTACCTGGATCATTTATATGTCTGGCTCTATTACCCATATTTTCTTTTTTAAAAAAAGAATGTTCTTTTTTCTCATATGCCTGATGATTTTAGTTTGGGTAACATAAATTGTATAAATTGTATATAATTAAGCCTAGTGTTATGTCTTTTCTTCCTCAAAAGGGATGTATGTCTAGGGAACTAATAACCTTCTATGAATTTACTCTAATTGTAGGACGCTAGGTGATATGAAGTTGGACTTCCTTACCCTGTGAGAACCAGACCATTTCTAGATGACCCTAACTCCTAGAGTACAGTCCTTATCATGTGTGCTTATAGGCATTGCTTCCTTGGCAGGCTCTGGACTTCAGCTGTGTCACTCTGAGCCCCATAAGAAAGCTCTGTTCAGCTTCTCACTTGCCTTTTGGCATTTTCCATATACCAGGCTTCTCTATCTAGGTTTTTTCTTCTTTAAGACCTTGGTTACTAATTTTTTAGTGGCTTGTTGCCTTTATGATACCTTCAAGTAGTTTTTTAATAATATATTTTGATTAGCTTTTCTATCTGTTCATGCTGGGAAGATTGGCCCACATTTCCTAGTCACAATGCCAGAAGTGTATATCCCCTCACACAGAGTTTTTGCCTTTCAAGTGAGAGAATTTATATACTTTGGAGAGACACTTCTCTTTTGTTTTAGGGGAAGGAGAAAAAAGTATGTGTGTGTGTGTGTGTGTGTGCGCGTGCTCACATGTATTTAGTTTCAACAAATACTCTCTTTTGAAAAGGAGAAATTCTGTGTACACATTTTGTCACTGTATTTTTTTTTTAATCTCTTGTGTTATAGCACCACATTTATTACAATTTTGTTGAACCGTGGAGAGGTTATGCAGGTGTGGTGGCAGAGGATATATGGAAAATCTCTGTACCTTCCTCTCAATTTTGCTGTGAAACTTAAACTTCTCTAAAAAATACTGTCTTCATTAAAAACTGTGTTAAATTATATATCTTAACCACATTTGGTGAAAAGTAGAAGTAGATCCTGTTTCTCTTCAGTTATAAAGATGGCAGTGGCCAGCTATGATACAGTAAGAGGTGAACCGCTTTGGGAAAATTGACTAGTGATTATGACTCTCTGTCTAAATTCAGAACCATATATATAAAAGAATATTAAATCAGAAACACTGGTGGACTGAGTAATGGGATTTTTTAAATGCTGAAAAGCTGGAAGTAGAGATATAAATACTACTCAGGGTCACCTTAACATTATCTTTTTTGTTACTTGTTTTTCTCAGTGAGGATGTGGCCTTGCTGACACTGAGTATCGTTCAAGCACCAAGAAAGCCTAAAGTTTGTAAATATTCCCTTTTAAAGACCATGAATTAAATATAAATTTTACCATTTGCAACAAGGTGAATGGACTTGGAGGGTATTATGCTTAGTGAAATAAGTCAGAGAAAGACAAATACTGTATGATATCATTTATACGTGGAATCTAAAAAATAAAACAAACTAGGGAATATAACAAAAAAGAAACAGACTCACAGATATAGAGAACCAACTAGTGGTTATCAGTGGGGAAGGGGAAGGAGGGAGGGGCACCATAGGGGCAGAGGATTAAGAGGTACAAACTATTATGGATGAAATAAATAAGCTAAAAGGATATATTGTACAGCATGGGGAATATAGCCAATATTTTAAAATCACTATAAATGGAGTATAGTTTTTAAAAATTGTAAATCACTATGCTGTACACCTAGAACTTTTATAATATTGTAAATCAACTATACATCAATAAAAAAATTTTTTTAAGAAAAAAAGAAAAAGAAGACCATGGCTTTTGTGTAAATTTTTCTTGAATAATGACTAAATCAACAGGTAAAAGAATACTAGATTAATAAGAAATAGAACCTCTTTGTTCCCCAAAGTTCTTTAACTTGCCAAATCCTACGGCCAACTCTCAACCTTTTGTCTTATCCAAGTCTCTGTGACATTGAGTCTGAAAGAGATTGTGTCAGTTGGCATTTATTGTATCTCATTCTCTTATTTTTCTCTTATCTTTCTCTACTCCTTCCAAGTCTCCCTTGCTAGTTTGTACTTCTCTGCTGCTATGCCTCAGTTCTCTTTGTTTCTCTATCTGTACTCCCTCCTGGGGTAATTTCATTCTGTCTCATGTTTTGAAATATAGTATCTAACACAGAATCCCCAAATTGAATCTGAAATCTGTCTAACATCTCCCTTGGACATCTCAAACATAAATGGTCAAACTAGACTCATGTCTTTACATACATCCCTAACTCTTGCCAAGTATTCTCCATCTTGATGAATATTTCCATTAGTCACTTAGTTGCTTAGGCCTAAGAATCATCTTCAATTTATTTCTGTTTTGAATATGCCACATCCAGTTAATCTGTCCCATTACTTTGCTTCATTTCCTTACATTTTTATTGAATCTAGCAAACCTTATCCATTTCCACTGTTACTACCAAAATTCATGACTCCATCATCTATTTTCTTGAGTACAAACTCATTATTGGGCTCCCAGCTTCCATGCCCACTGTCATAGTTCAATCTCCACATACCTTCTGTATGAACATTTTTGGAATGAATGTTTACAACAATCAATGATATTTCACATTTTTATATCTCTTCAACAGGTTCTACATTGGAAGCTGAAAAATCTAGATTCTTTTGTGGAAGCAAAAGCCTTACATAACCTTCCTGCTGCATAACTCTCTGATATAATCTTCCACCATTTTTCTATGTTTCACTATTTTATAGCTACTTTGACATTAATTTTGTGTCTTAAACAATCAAGCTTTTATTTTTGCCTCAGAGTATTTGTACTTGCTGTTCAATTTGCCTGGAATACACTGCTTGCAGATTTTCAGAGGGTTGATCTCTTTTCATTATTCTTATTTCAAATGTAAAATACTCAACAGGAAGTTGACAACAGGGTATTGTTAGCGAAGGGGCCAAAGGGAAAATTGTGTGGTGCTAAACATGGTCCATATCTTGATCTACATGGTGAACATGTAAAAATATATCCCTCCCAAAATATAAAGCAATGCCTAAAAGGTTAGTGATTTTTTATACTTTTTTTGTGTATATTTATACCTCATTAAAAAGTTTTAAAAAGTTAAACTATTCAGAAGTTCCTCATGATCACCTATCCAAACAGCCTGCCCAAGCCCTATCTACCTGAGTCTATCTCATTACTCAGATTTATTTCCTTTATAGAATTTAACATTTACAGAAATAACCTAATCTCTTTAAATGTTTACATTTATTATATGTCTTCCCCATATAGAATGTAAGATATTTAGGACATACATTTTGCTTGTATTTTTCACCATTATATTTCTAGGACCTTAAACAGTACCTGCGACATAGAAGGAGAAAAATAAATATTTGCTCAAATACATTAAAGCAGGGTCTTAGTATATGTTGTTCATTTTGTCACTACACAATATACAAATAACTTACAGAAGGACATCTCCACCTTGGTTAGATTCTAAAGAACTGGTCACAATCCATTAATTCCCTCTGTTCCCTAAAGAAAGAAGGAAAAAACCACTACATGATGCATGCCAGAAGATCTGCATAACATCTCTTTCTTTAAAATTTCTCCTTCTCCTCTTGCTTAGTTTCACTGATTGAAATTCTAGTCATTTTCTTCTGATAATTTTCTTCTTGAAGCCTTTCACAATCCCTCTCTGTCTCAGATAGATATTATCTCTCCTTCTTTTCAATCTCTCTCATAAACATTCTTCTTCCATCCTATCTGTATAGATACTTGGGTCCTGAATGTTTCCAATTTAATAAAAAACTTCTTGAGAGGAGAAAATATCCATGTTTATCTTTTATTCCTCTACTTCCTCACAGTGCTGTGCACACATTATCTTAAATAAATATTTTAATTAAATTTACTCTAAAATATCTCAGGTAGATTAGCAAAAGATAAGATCATTTATGATGAGAAGAAAGTAAATAGGTTAATAGGAAGAAGAGGACTTAATTAGGTAAAGGGGTCATTAGTGCCAAGCCCTCCTGATTCATTTCCTTGTCTACTGTCCCAAATCTTCTAATCAATTTCCCATACCAGACCCTAATAAATCCATAAGCCTACAGCTTAAAATACTTCAGTGAATAAACACTGGCTTCAGAATCAAATAGAAGTTTCTTAAAATGTCATACAACAGTTGGCTTATGCAACCTACACATCATCCCACCACCACCTCCCTATTCATATGTAGCTCAGAATATGTCATGTTCACTTTATGCTTGTAGGGCGCTGCATATGCATAGAGCACTGCTACTTCCCTCTATCTACTTGGATTATTCATTTTATCCTTCAAGACATAATTCAAGTGCTACTTCCTCAAGAAAACTTCCTGATTTTCTTAATTCAATCAGGTGTTCTTCTGCTATGTTAAAATAGTCTTGAGCAAAATCCTACCGTAGGGCTGCCTACTGTAATTCTTTGATTTTTTTAATCTTATTAAGCCAAAAGATTGTAATCCCTCCCTCAGAAAAGGGCTCTGGCTTGTTCACCTCCATATCTCGTAATACCCAGCAGAGTGCTTAGAAATTAATTTGGCGTTAAAAATCTTCCTGTTAAATAAGTGGGTGAATGAACAAGTGAATGAATGGATGTATAGGTAGATATATTGATGGCTGAATAATATATTAGTTTGCAAGGACAGTGGGTTTCCTTTTTTTAAAGAACATTATTCTTGGGAACTTGATGCTACTGTTTCTTATACTGATTTTGACAAATAGGAAGTAATATATCTTGGGGATGAAAATACGCTGTGAGGGAGAGTGAACCTAACACGAATGACCTGAGACTAAATAATTAGCTTAGTGGCTCCAGGAGATGAATGTTTAATACACTCAACTGCTTAGTCATTCTTTTTTCATTGTCATTTATCATTGTCATTCTTATAACTGATAGATATTATAGATGCAAAGAAAAAGAGAGAGACATTGTGGCATACTCAATGTCAAAAGCATATTTTGAGCTCATGTCTCAGTGAAGACATTGTCTGATATTAGGTATCTGGATCAGGGCTGCTCCCCTAAACCATGAACTCTTTGCTTTTCTTGGGCATGATGCCAGTTCAACTTGAAGCAAAGTTGAAGTCTGCAGCACTGAAAGCTATTTGGGGCATTGTCCCTGAAAGCCTCACCTGCTATCTGCTGGGCTTGCATAACATTCCACTGGGGCATTCCAGAGAACAGAAATATTAAAGCTGGCCTGTAGCCTAGATGATGACTTATTCATAATATTTCAAAGGGAACTTATTTTGCCAGCAATGCAAAGAAACACATGGCCAACCGTTTTCTAAGTGACCTCTTCTCTTGGAGCTTTGATATTTAGCAGTCTTTAGGCAAGAATTCTCTTTATGAAATGGCTTGCGTATATGTTCTAGTATATCTGAAACGAAAGATCATGGTACAAAATATAATTAAACACTAACTTAATAATGTTCTAAGTGTATAAAATCTAATAATGCTCTAAGAGAGCATATTGAGGAAAGACTAGCAGGGGAATAAGTGGCAAGTGAATAAGTGTGGTAGGAAGGTAGAGAAGAGGGAACGATATTTCTGGAAAGATCTATTGCAGAATAATTCAGACACAGAACACAGGATCTCACGGCATTGGCAGCCATCAGAAACTGGTCTTCAGCAGTCAAAACAGCATGATTTCACTGATTATCTGTCCCATAAGACTTGAGGACAGGCTGTCATTTTATGGTACAGAACAAGAGCGTGTTATGGCTTTGATGCCTCTTATTACATGGGGAAGACATTTTGAATTCAAGATCCAAACAAGAAGAGAGTCTCACTGACAAAAATGTTTGAATGATTTTTTTGTGACCCCTCTTCCATTTCACAAGAACACTGGATGCAACAACTCAGGTCAGAGTAAAAACTTTCCATGGTAACTTCCCAGGTTAATCAGAAAATTAACTCAAAAAAAAAAAAATCTACAAGCAAAAAGTGGACATCTCAGCATGGGACAAGAACAATATAAAACCTGCAGAACTGGATCTAACTGGGCTACATCCCTTAGTTACACTGAAAGTTACCATCAGTTCCTGGTGGAAGAGATCTGGGGAATGATGTGTAAACTCATAATAGTTTTTGTATCTGTAGAATTGAGCTGATTTTAATCTTTCTTACAAGTGTAAATTTAGACATCAGTATCAACAAACTCTTTTGGCAACTCCACGAAAGCTTGCATTAAAGACAAATTAAAAATGTCCTGTTATTATATATGTTGTACGTAGGTGTTCTAAAAGGGTTGTACATATATGATAATTGGAAATAAAGTTCTGTTGTTCAATGTGGACAAACTTAAGGTGAAGCCTTGTGTTAAGGAATAAATGAGTTAAAATACGTAAGAGTCAAAGTGCCTCATCCATAATATGAGTCATTCCTGCTTTGATGGTTATTATACAGTTTTGTCTTGAATCTTCTTTGTGTCTAGATATGATTTATATAAAATGGGAATAATTAAATTCCTTTGTGATTTAATTTATAAAAATATATTTATATATTGTCATTTCACACATATTAGCTCAAGAAATAATGACCATTTGGGGGAACAACTGCCAGTCTGTTATTCAGAAAAGGACAATATTTATTGAGCTACCATTATGTGTGATGTATCATGATATATACCACAAATAGAAAGAGAGAAGCTACCTATTTCAACCTTTCAAGGATTTATAGTGAAAAGGACAAATTATTAACTCCCATTTTACAAAAATAATTGAAGCTCTGGGAGATTATGTTGCTCAATCTCACATAAAGATAATAATAACAAAGAACATTCAACTACAAAACTCCTCTGGAAACTAGAAGGATGGGTTTTGCTTTAACAAGAGAAGGAAAATGTGCTTTGCTGAGCAAGGAAGGGGATGTGGAAGAGCATAAAGAGAGCACGTGGAAGAGCATAAAGAGAGCACAGGGAAGGAAATAATGACCTTTTGGGAGAAACTGAAATCGCAGCATTACCCTCATATATGCTATTGTTCTAGGATTTCTTCTCCTTCCTTCTTCCTTTTTATTAAAAAAATAAATTTTTTAAATAAAAATTTTAAAATAAATTAAAAGAGCAGATCATTTTTTCTCTAATTTTATCCCTGTCATTTTCTGAAAAAACTACAAGGTTTGATGAAAACGAACACTGCATGAAGGCAAAAAACAGATCAGTTCATAAGGAGGAAGCAATCACCCTGGTTCCCTCTTTTGAAATAGTTTTTTTTATCATCAGTAATGGAATTTCGTTTTGTCCTAAAAGCCATTCTTCCAGTAACATTTAAGAAAAAACAATATGAACTCAATACTAACTGTGGGTTCACTGCTGTACTTTTGGTCCATAATGTTTGAAGCATCAATTATCTCTTTTGTGAGAAAAAGAGTGAATTTATGACCCATGACAGCAAAGACAATCATTTTTCTTTCACAGCCATCTGCACAAATTGTATTTCCTTTACTGGATCCTTTAATTGTGCTTCTTAATCAGATGTTCAAACCCTTAAATTCTCTCAAGCTCCCCGCTCTCTTTTGCACCCCCTCCTGCCCTTCCCCAAGAGGCAATCAATAATCACTAGAGTATGTGCCTTTTCTTTGTAAAACTGTTAATGCTAAAATCTCCAGTAAGACCTTCTGATTATTGTGCTCTGCAGGTGGCCTTTCCTGTTTCTTGTCCTTTCCCAAAACATCCTCTAAGCAACTTATGCTAATTAACTATAGCCTAAAAGATAAAACTTCAAATTATGCTTTACAGAAAAGAACCTTCATAATTGTCCAAAGGAAAAAAGGCATTGGCATCAAGTTTCTTTTAGAATTTCATATTTTCAAAAAAACAATATCTTAATGTTAAATTAAGTCCTTAAATAGAGATCTTGTTGCATTACCAATGTGACTGAGTTAAAAACCTGTTCATATAACTTTTTTCTAAATTAATTACATAAAGAAATGGGTTCCAGGAGTCTGGGAAGATGGCGGAAGAGTAAGACGTGGAGATCACCTTCCTCCCCACAGATACACCAGAAATACATCTACACGTGGAACAACTCCTACAGAACACCTACTGAACGCTGGCAGAAGACCTCAGACCTCCCAAAAGGCAAGAAACTCCCCACATACCTGGGTAGGGCAAAAGAAAAAAAAAGAAAAAACAGAGACAAAAGAATAGGGACGGCACCTGCACCAGTGGGAGGGAGCTGTGAAGGAGGAAAAGTTTCCACACACTAGGAAGCCCCTTCGCGGGCGGAGACTGCGGGGGGCGGAGGGGGGAGCTTTGGAGCCGCGGAGGAGTGCACAGCAACGGGTGCGGAGGGCAAAGCGGGGAGATTCCCGCACAGAGGATCGGTGCCGAGCGGCACTCACCAGCCCGAGAGGCTTGTCTGCTCACCCGCCGGGGCGCGCGGGGCTGCGAGCTGAGGCCGGAGCGCAGGGAGAGGACTGGGGTTGGCGGCTTGAACATAGCCTGAAGGGGTTAGTGCACCACGGCTAGCTGGGAGGGAGTCCGGGGAAAAGTCTGCACCTGCCGAAGAGGCAAGAGACTTTTTCTTCCCTCTTTGTTTCCTGGTGCGTGAGGAGAGGGGTTTAAGAACGCTGCTTAAAGGAGCTCCAGAGACGGGCGCGAGCCGCGGCTAATAGCGCGAACCCCAGAGACGGGCGCGAGCCGCGGCTGAAAGTGCCGACCCCAGAGACGGGCGCGAGCCGCGGCTGAAAGCGCGGACCCCAGAGACGGGCGGGAGACGATAAGGCTGCTGCTGCCGCCACCGAGGGGCCTGTGTGCGAGCACAGGTCACTATCCACACCCCTCTTCCGCGGAGCCTGTGCAGCCCGCCACTGCCAGGTTCCCGGGATCCAGGGACAACTTCCCCGGGAGAACGCACAGCGGGCCTCAGGCTGGTGCAAAGTCACGCCGGCCTTTGCCGCCCGCCCCGCACGCCGTGCCCCTCCCGCCCCGCTGGCCTGAGTGCGCCAGAGCCCCCGAATCAGCGGCTCTTTTAACCCCGCCCTGTCTGAGCAAAAAACAGACGCCCTCCAGCGACCTACACGCAGTGGCAGGGCCAAATGCAAAGCTGAGCCCCTGGAAGCTGTGAGAACAAAGAAGAGAAAGGGAAATCTCTCCCAGCAGCCTCAGAAGCAGCGGATTAAAGCTCCACAATCAACTTGATATACCCTGCATCTGTGGAATACCTGAATAGACAACCAATCATCCCAAATTAAGGAAGTGGACTTTAGGAGCAAGATCTATGATTTTTTTCCCTTTTCCTCTTTTTGTGAATGTATATGTGTATGCTTCTGTGTGAGATCTTGTCTGTATAGTCTTGCTTCCACCATTTGTCCTAGGGTTCTATCCGTCCATGGTTTTTTTTTTTAAATTTTTTTCTTAATAATCAATTTTAATTTTAATAACGTTATTATACTTTACCTTTGTTCTTTCTTTCTTTCTTTCTTTCCTTCCTTCCTTCCCTCCTTTAGACAACGAATCATCCCAAATTGAGGAGGTGGTCTCTGAGAGCAAGATTTATGATTTTTCCCCCTTTACCTCTTTTAGTGAGGGTGTATGTGTATGCTTCTGTGTAAGATTTTGTCTGTATAGCTTTGCTTCCAACATTTGTCCTAAGGTTCTATCCGTCCCTTTTTTTTTTCCCTAAATAAGAATTTTTTAATTCAATAATTTTATTATACTTTATTTTATTTTTACTGTATCCTCTTTCTTTCTGTCTTTTTTCCTTCTTTCCCTCCTTCCTTCCTTCCTCCCTCCCTCCCTCCTTTCTTTCCTTCTTTGCTTCTTTCTTTCTTTCTTCCTTCCTTCCTTCCCTCCTTTCCTTCTTCCTTTCCTCATACTTCTACTAATTCCCTCTACTTTTTCTCCCTTTTATTCTGAGCCGTGTGGATGAAAAGCTCTTGGTGCTCCAGCCAGGCGTCAGGGCTCTGCCTCTGAGGTAGGAGAGCCAACTTCAGGACACTGGTCAACAAGAGACCTCCCAGCTCCACATAATATCAAACGGCGAAAATCTCCCAGAGACCTCCATTTTAACACCAGCACCCAGCTTCACTCAACGACCAGCAAGCCACAGTGCTGGACAACCTATGCCAAACAACTAGAAAGACAGGAACACAACCCCACCCATTAGCACAGAGGCTGCCTAAAATAATAATAAGGCCACAGACACCCCAAACACACCACCAGACGTGAACCTGCCGACTAGAGAGACAAGATCCAGCCTCATCCACCACAACACAGGCACTAGTCCCCTCCACCAGGAACCCTACACAACCCACTGAACCAACCTTAGCCACTGGGGACAGACATCAAAAACAGCAGGAACTACGAACCTGCAGCCTGCAAAAAGGAGACCCCAAACACAGTAAGATAAGCAAAATGAGAAGACAGAAAAACACACAGCAGATAAAGGAGCAAGATAAAAATGCACCAGACCTAACAAATGAAGAGGAAATAGGCAGTCTACCTGAAAAAGAATTCAGAATAATGATAGTAAGGATGATCCGAAATCTTGGAGATAGAATGGACAATACAATGGACAAAATGCAAGAATCAGTTAACAAGGACCTAGAAGAACTAAAGATGAAACAAGCAATGATGAACAACACAATAAATGAAATTAAAAGTACTCTAGATGGGATCAATAGCAGAATAACTGAGGCAGAAGAACGGATAAGTGACCTGGAAGATAAAATAGTGGAAATAACTACTGCAGAGCAGAATAAAGAAAAAAGAATGAAAATAACTGAGGACAGTCTCAGAGACCTCTGGGACAACATTAAAGGCACCAACATTCGAATTATAGGGGTTCCAGAAGAAGAAGAGAAAAAGAAAGGGACTGAGAAGATATTTGAAGAGATTATAGTTGAAAACTTCCCTAATATGGGAAAGGAAATAGTTAATCAAGTCCAGGAAGCACAGAGAGTCCCATACAGGATAAATCCAAGGAGAAATACGCCAAGACACATATTAATCAAACTGTCAAAAATTAAATACAAAGAAAGCATATTAAAAGCAGCAAGGGAAAAACAACAAATAACACATAAGGGAATCCCCATAAGGTTAACAGCTGATCTCTCAGCAGAAACCCTACAAGCCAGAAGGGAGTGGCAGGACATACTGAAAGTGATGAAGGAGAAAAACCTGCAGCCAAGACTACTCTACCCAGCAAGGATCTCATTCAGATTTGATGGGGAAATTAAAACCTTTACAGACAAGCAAAAGCTGAGAGAGTTCAGCACCACCAAACAAGCTTTACAACAAATGCTAAAGGATCTTCTCTAGGCAAGAAACACAAGAGAAGGAAAAGACCTATAATAACGAACCCAAAACAATTTAGAAAATGGGAATAGGAACATACATATCGATAATTACCTTAAATGTAAATGGACTAAATGCTCCCACCAAAAGACACAGATTAGCTGAATGGATACAAAAACAAGACCCATATATATGCTGTCTACAAGAGACCCACTTCAGACCTAGAGACACATACAGACTGAAAGTAAGGGGATGGAAAAAGATATTCCATGCAAATGGAAACCAAAAGAAAGCTGGAGTAGCAATTCTCATATCAGACAAAATAGACTTTAAAATAAGGACTATTAAAAGAGACAAAGAAGGACACTACATAATGATCAAGGGATCGATCCAAGAAGAAGATATAACAATTGTAAATATTTATGCACCCAACAGAGGAGCACCTCAATACATAAGGCAAATACTAACAGCCATAAAAGGGGAAATCGACAGTAACACATTCATAGTAGGGGACTTAAACACTCCACTTTCACCTATGGACAGATCATCCAAAATGAAAATAAATAAGGAAACACAAGCTTTAAATGATACATTAAACAACATGGACTTAATTGATATTTATAGGACACTCCATCCAAAAACAACAGAATACACATTTTTCTGAAGTGCTCATGGAACATTCTCCAGGATAGATCATATCTTGGGTCACAAATCAAGCCTTGGTAAATTTAAGAAAATTGAAATTGTATCAAGTATCTTCTCTGACCACAATGCCATGAGACTAGATATCAATTACAGGAAAAGATCTGTAAAAAATACAAACACATGGAGGCTAAACAATACACTACTTAATAATGACATGATCACTGAAGAAATCAAAGAGGAAATCAAAAAATACCTAGAAACAAATGACAATGGAGACACAACGACCCAAAACTTGTGGGATGCAGCAAAAGCAGTTCTAAGGGGGAAGTTTATAGCAATACAAGCCCACCTTAAGATGCAGGAAATATCTAGAATAAACAACCTAACCTTGCACCTCAAGCAATTAGAGAAAGAAGAACAAAAAAACCCCAAAGCTAGCAGAAGGAAAGAAATCATAAAAATCAGATCAGAAATAAATGAAAAAGAAATTAAGGAAACAATAGCAAAGATCAATAAAACTAAAAGCTGGTTCTTTGAGAAGATAAACAAAATAGATAAACCACTAGCCAGACTCATCAAGAAAAAAAGGGAGAAGACTCAAATCAATAGAATTAGAAATGAAAAAGGAGAGGTAACAACTGACACTGCAGAAATAAAAGAGATCATGAGAGATTACTACAAGCAACTCTATGCCAATAAAATGGACAATCTGGAAGAAATGGACAAATTCTTAGAAATGCACAACCTGCCAAGACTGAATCAGGAAGAAATAGAAAATATGAACAGACCAATCACAAGCACTGAAATTGAAACTGTGATTAAAAATCTTCCAACAAAGAAAAGCCCTGGACCAGATGGCTTCACAGGTGAATTCTATCAAACATTTAGAGAAGAGCTAACACCTATCCTTCTCAAACTCTTCCAAAATATAGCAGAGGGAGGAACACTCCCAAACTGCTTCTACGAGGCCACCATCACCTTGATACCAAAACCAGACAAGGATGTCACAAAGAAAGAAAACTACAGGCCAATATTACTGATGAACACAGATGCAAAAATCCTCAACAAAATACTAGCAAACAGAATCCAACAGCACATTAAAAGGATCATGCACCATGATCAAGTGGGGTTTATTCCAGGAATGCAAGGATTCTTCAATATACGCAAATCTATCAATGTGATAAACCATATTAACAAATTGAAGAAGAAAAACCACATGATCATCTCAATAGATGCAGAGAAAGCTTTTGACAAAATTCGACACCCATTTATGATAAAAACCCTGCAGAAAGTAGGCATAGAGGGAACTTTCCTCAACATAATAAAGGCCATATATGACAAGCCCATAGCAAACATCATCCTCAATGGTGAAAAACTGAAAGCATTTCCACTAAGATCAGGAACAAGACAAGGTTGCCCACTCTCACCACTCTTATTCGACATAGTTTTGGAAGTTTTAGCCACAGCAATCAGAGAAGAAAAGGAAATAAAAGGAATCCAAATCGGAAAAGAAGAAGTAAAGCTGTCACTGTTTGCAGATGACATGATCCTATACATAGAGAATCCTAAAGATGCTACCAGAAAACTACTAAAGCTAATCAATGAATTTGGTAAAGTGGCAGGATACAAAATTAATGCACAGAAATCTCTGGCATTCCTATATACTAATGATGAAAAATCTGAAAGTGAAATCAAGAAAACACTCCCATTTACCATTGTAACAAAAAGAATAAAATATCTAGGAATAAACCTACCTAAGGAGACAAAAGACCTGTATGCAGAAAATTATAAGACACTGATGAAAGAAATTAAAGATGATACAAATAGATGGAGAGATATACCATGTTCTTGGATTGGAAGAATCAACATTGTGAAAATGACTCTACTACCCAAAGCAATCTACAGATTGAATGCAATCCCTATCAAACTACCACTGGCATTTATCACAGAACTAGAACAAAAAATTTTGCAATTTGTATGGAAACACAAAAGACCCTGAATAGCCAAAGCAATCTTGAGAACGAAAAAAGGAACTGGAGGAATCAGGCTCCCTGACTTCAGACTATACTACAAAGCTACAGTTATCAAGACAGTATGGTACTGGCACAAAAACAGAAAGATAGATCAATGGAACAGGATAGAAAGCCCAGAGATAAACCCATGCACATATGGACACCTTATCTTTGATAAAGGTGGCAGGAATGTATAGTGGAGAAAGGACAGCCTCTTCAATAAGTGGTGCTGGGAAAACTGGACAGGTACATGTAAAAGTATGAGATTAGATCACTCCCTAACACCATACACAAAAATAAGCTCAAAATGGATTAAAGACCTAAATATAAGGCCAGAAACTATCAAACTCTTAGAGGAAAACACAGGCAGAACACTCTATGACATAAATCACAGCAAGATCCTTTCTGACCCACCTCCTAGAGTAATGGAAATAAAAACAAAAATAAACAAATGGGACCTAATGAAACTTCAAAGTTTTTGCACAGCAAAGGAAACCATAAACAAGACCAAAAGACAACCCTCAGAATGGGAAAAAAATATTTGCAAATGAAGCAACCGACAAAGGATTAATCTCCAAAATTTACAAGCAGCTCATGCAGCTCAATAACAAAAAAACAAACAACCCAATCCAAAAATGGGCAGAAGACCTAAATAGACATTTCTCCAAAGAAGATATACAGACTGCCAACAAACACATGAAAGAATGCTCAACATCATTAATCATTAGAGAAATGCAAATCAAAACTACAATGAGATATCATCTCACACCAGTCAGAATGGCCATCATCAAAAAATCTAGAAACAATAAATGCTGGAGAGGGTGTGGAGAAAAGGGAACACTCTTGCACTGCTGGTGGGAATGTGAATTGGTTCAGCCACTATGGAGAACAGTATGGAGGTTCCTTAAAAAGCTACAAATAGAACTACCATATGACCCAGCAATCCCACTACTGGGCGTATACCCTGAGAAAACCGAAATTCAAAAAGAGTCATGTACCAAAATGTTCATTGCAGCTCTTTTTACAATAGCCCGGAGATGGAAACAACCTAAGTGCCCATCATCAGACGAATGGATAAAGAAGATGTGGCACATATATACAATGGAATATTACTCAGCCATAAAAAGAAACGAAATTGAGCTATTTGTAATGAGGTGGATAGACCTAGAGTCTGTCATACAGAGTGAAGTAAGTCAGAAAGAAAAAGAGAAATACCGTATGCTAACACATATATATGGAATTTAAGAAAAAAAAATGTCATGAAGAACCTAGAGGTAAGGCAGGAATAAAGACGCAGACCTCCTAGAGAACGGACTTGAGGTTATGGGGAGGGGGAAGGGTGAGCTGTGACAGGGCGAGAGAGAGTCATGGACATATACACACTAACAAACGTAGTAAGGTAGATAGCTAGTTGGAAGCAGCCGCATGGCACAGGGAGATTGGCTTGGTGCTTTGTGACAGCCTGGAGGGGTGGGATAGGGAGGGTGGGAGGGAGGGAGACGCAAGAGGGAAGAGATATGGGAACATATGTATATGTATAACTGATTCACTTTGTTATAAAGCAGAAACTAACACACCATTGTAAAGCAATTATACACCAATAAAGATGTTAAAAAAAAAAAAAAAAAAAAAAAGAAATGGGTTCCAAAGTGGTGTATTGGGATGTAGGATGAAAACAATAGAGCTTCTCTTTCTACTTATTTATTTTTAAAAAATATTTAATTTATTCTTAATATACATATTGGTACTCACTCCACTTGGTCGTCACAATGATATATGCATAATTCTGAGGGAAACATGGGGATAACACTAATGTAGTTAATTTTATAGAAACAAGACCTTTAAGTAGTAAAATCTTTACAAAACTTTGTAATGTTATCAAGTGTGATTATGAAAATATTCTGTAGCTCATGAATTTTCATAAGCTAACTCACAGCAAAGACCATAAAATAGTTGTTAAATTTAGACATTAAATAAATTTTTTTCTTTTACAAAAAGATGAAAATTTCAAATTTTTAACCTTTACCATAGCAAGCAGCTATGGGTAGGAATCTATTAAAAACATACTTAATTTGTGCCTTTAAGATAAAGGAACATATTGCTGCATCACAAAATGTTAAACCAAAATTTTCAAAATTATTGAAAAGTATTCCACTGCTAATTGTATTATTTAGTAAAAACATAGGGGTCTTTTGTTACTTTAATAAATAAAATTTAAAAGTATTTTTGAAATAGCATTTAGTTGTTTTTATCCTTATTAATATTTTCTTTATTTCTAATAAACATGAAAATAACTTTACATGTGTAGATATATAGCATGAGGAGTAATTATTTTTGATTGATAAGGTTGTATAATCACAAAAATGTAAAGGAAAAATATGAACAGAAGATATAAAATTTATCAACTCTAAATCTCCCCTTTTTCATAGATTAAAAGACACCAGGAGTTAATTTACCGGCCCAGCTCCCCAAAGCTTCTTAAGTGCAGGTCGGTCTAAAACTCAAGTGTCTTGACATCTAAACCTCAATCTACTCAGAATGCCACCCACCAGCCTGTATGACATGGCTTTTCTTCCTTTCCAAACTTATCCCTTAATATCCTAGGCATACTGGCAGTACCCAGTATACTCCATGAACTCTCTTGCCATATCTTTGTGCCTGCCATTTTGTTTTTTCAATCTCACATGCCCTTCTCCAAAATCCTTGCTGTTCTTACTAACTTATCTTTCAAAGATTCATCTCAGGCATTACCTCTTTCAGAATATAAAAAGATCTACATGATGAAAAAACAAAAAGAAGTTTTAGCAATAATGTCTACATTCTCATTTTATAAGTAAACAAAGACTCAGATAAGTGATGTGCCCAATGTGACCCAGTAATCTGGTACCATAATCCAGGGGTCTTTCTACTGCTCCTCTCTAGTTTCCAACTGTGATAAAATGGATGACCAATAAAAATTATTGGTCTAATTACTGACTATTTTATACCCAGCTATTTATTACAAATGTCTTAGCATTATTTGTACCTAAAATTAATTATGGAAGAGAAAACAGATTAGCTTATTTTCTAATTAGCTCTTAAAGTACTAATAATCAGAAATGTTTTATTTTCATGCCTTATTAAATATTTCTTACAACATCTTTAAAGTGTGATTTATGTCTATCCTATTATTTATACTGGAGCAAAGCAAAGATATTAAAAGGATATATTTAGTAACTCAGGGTAGACCTGAATAAGTACAAGGGGGTATTTTGTAAGTGAAATGGAGCTTAAATCCCCTATCACAGGACAAATATGGGATTAGGTTTCTTTTACTGAGCATATCAGAAGTATTTTTTACTGGATGGGGCTTTGAAATGGGGGATTTCAAAATGCAACTAAATTTCGGAGAAGATTTGCCAAGGTAAGAAAAGTTCCAGTTTTGAGTTCCAGGGAGATATGTGTGTTTTTCCCAATTATACCTCCTCCTATTTCTTCTTTAACTACTAGTCAGTTGGAGTTTGATCTTCCAAAGTTTAGAGCTAGTACTTTGATTAAAATATGCTTTTGTTAAAGTTCTAATTTGGTGTTTCATTTTGTTAGGTAAATATAATTAAATATGTTAAAATTATGACTTGTAAAATAATAATAGCTAGATAGTAAGCACAAGAAGTTAGCCACACAGTAGGCTTATGGTTAGATGACTTTTATCTATATAATTGAACTCAGCTTATTTTAGAACTTCTCATTTTGCTCAATACCTCTTATCTTATTTTTAGGTAATCAGTTCAGTTTTTATGTTAGGTACTTACGTAACTAGTCAGTCAATTATGGATCTTCCTCAGTAGTCTTCTCTTTTCTTTTTTCCTTCTCTTTGAAGTGATCTAAGTTTGATGAGCAGGGTTAGGGTGGCTTATTTATTGCCCTGGCATCATGGGGAATTTTTTTCTACCATTATTCTTCATCTGCTTTGGCCTACACTGAGAGTAACTCATTCTTCTTGGTCTGCGGCATTGTATGCTGGCGTCTATCGCTAATGTCCATGATCGGCCCATGACCTCTGGTATCCAGGTCTAGGACTCATTGTGCTTCCATGTATATCTTTGGTTAGGCTCACTTGTTCTCAGCCAGAACCATACTCTCTAACTGGACCTAGGGAACTTTCATAGACACTCCCAGATAGTGATGGAATGCAAGGACCCTACAAATCTGACTTTAAGCCCATTCCCTTTGGCTCCACCCATGTCCATTGCTACGATAACCACTCAGGATTCAGTCTGGACATGGGATCACTCTAAGAGAATCTAATATCTCACACTATCGCCTAGAAAGGGAGACATGTCTGTCTTAGACCCCACTAAACTTACTCTCACACCCACCTTTTGCAATCTGCCCTACAGAAGATGTTAGATCCTTTCCAAAGGACTCAAGAAGCATCTAAAGTTCTAGCCATATCTTTTCTAAATCTCTCCCTCTCTCTCCATCTGATTAGTTCTACTGTTTTCTCCATTTACTATAGCAGGAAAATGCGCTCTTATATAATTCATAGATTTCATTTGTGATGTGGTATAGGTATAATCTTTCTGTTCTGAGCTCACTAGTTTTTTAACATAATTGAATCCAAATCCTTTTGTCTACAAAAATTCTAGTATTTGCAATAGAGACTCAATTCTATCCCAAGACAGTTCTATATTTTAAAAATGTGTTCAGAAATTCAATAGACTCCTTTGTTTTATTCTGTGTCAACTCTTTCCCAGAATAAATAAATGCCACTGAGTCACTGGGCAAATGGCCTCAGGACAATGAGAAAATTTTTGATCTCTGTAAGAAAATTTAAAACTCTGTTATCATCTCAAAATATTATTAAATTAAATCTTAGATTCATTTGCAAATTTAATATTCTCTTGGCAAGTAAAATACATATTTTCTGGGTGGAGACAGAGTCTGCCCAACTATATCAATTATTGCCAGAAACAATAAACCTGATCTTTTGTCAGAAATAATACTAACCTTTAATCCCAAACAGTCCTCGGACCTTGTGTTCACACCAAGTAAGATAGAATATTTAGAATGCTACTGTTGTGGGATCTGACTAAACCAGGTATAAGACAACTGAGTTAGTGGGTAAGGTTTTTAACATTTCAGGCAGAGACATATTCTGATCTGTAATTTATCCAAATCTAAGTAATAGTATGCTTGACAATGTACGTGAGTATTCTATCCTTAAAACTTAAATTATGTTCTATTCTTAAAAAAGAACAACAAATTCCATTACAGCCAAATTCTATCACATGAAACTTTCAAAAGTGTACTTATTGGGCTTCCCTGGTGGTGCAGTGGTTGAGAGTCCGCCTGCCAATGCAGTGGACACGGGTTCATGCCCCGGTCCGGGAGGATCCCACATGCCGCGGAGAGGCTGGGCCCCTCAGCCATGGCCGCTGAGCCTGCGCGTCCAGAGCCTGTGCTCCGCAACGGGACAGGCCGCAACAGTGAGATGCCAGCGCACCGCAAAAAAAAAAAAAAAAGAAAAAAAAAAGAAAAGTGTACTTATTAAATATGGTTGGCCAAAAAGTTCGTTCGTATTTTTCCATACGCTCACTCTAGCAGTGCTTAGTTGTCTTTAACTTCATTTGAAACAATTTTGTTAGATTCCATTGTGACAGCTGTCATATCAGCGTGCACTAAAAAAAAAAAAAAAAAAAATCAAAATTGGTGAATTTTTGCGTGGCCATTTTAATATTGAAGATGGAAGAAAAAAAGCAACATTTTCAGCATATTATGCTTTATTATTTCAAGAAAGGTAAAAACACAACTGAAACGCAAAAAAAAGATTTTTTTTGCAGTGTATGGAGAAGGTGCTGTGACTGATCAAACATGTCAAAAGTGGTTTGAGAAGTTTCGTGCTGGAGATTTCTTGCTGGATGATGTTCCACGGTTAGGTAGACCAGTTGAAGTTGATAGTGATCAAATAGACACTAACTGAGTACAATCAATGTTATACCACGCAGGAGATAGCTGACATACTCAGAATATCCAAATCAAGTGTTGAAAATTATTTGCACCAGCTTGGTTATGTGAATCGCTTTGATGTTTGGGTTCCACGTAAGTTAAGCGAAAAAAACCTTCTTGACCGTATTTCTGCATGCGATTCTCTACTTAAATGTAACGAAAATGTTCAATTCTTAAAACAAGTTGTGATGGGCAATGAAAAGTGGATATTGTACAATAATGTGGAATGCAAGAGATCGTGGGGCAAGTGAAATGAACCACCACCAACCACACCAAAAGCCGGTCTTCATCCAAAGAAGGTGATATTGTGTATATGGTGGGATTGGAAGGGAGTCCTCTATTATGAGCTCCTTCCGGAAAACTCAACGATTAATTCCAACAAGTACTGCTCCCGATTAGACCAACTGAAAGCAGCAGTCAGTGAAAAGCGTCCGGAATTAGTCAACAGAAAATGCATAATCTTTCATCAGGATAACGCAAGACCTCATGTTTCTTTGATGACCAGACAAAAACTGTTACAGCTTGGCAGGGAAGTTCTAATTCATTCGCCATATTCTCCAGACATTGCACCTTTGGATTTCCATTTATTCTGGTCTTTACAAAATTCTCTTAATGGAAAAAATTTCAATTCCCTGGAAGACTGTAAAAGGCACCTGGAACAATTCTTTGCTCAAAAAGATTAAAAATTTTTGGTAAGATGGAATTATGAAGTTGCCTGAAAAATGGCAGAATGTAGTGGAACAAAACGGTGAATATGTTGTTCAATACAGTTCTTGGTGAAACTGAAAAATGTGTCTTTTATATTTTTACTTAAAACCCGAAAGAACTCTTTGGCCAACCCAATACAACTGAATTAAGTCCCTCAATACAATGGTTGGATTTGAAATAAAACTCAGCACTTTAAGAGTATAGGTTTTATCTCATGCATCTGAATTACATCCACATTTTAAGATGTAAACATGGGATCAGCATGACCAATGCTCTGGCTAGGTGGCTCTTAATTTTTTAACAGAGTATACAATGTCACTGAACCACTCTTTCACTTGTGGTATACCATGAACTGATCATTCATTCTACACATGTATTTACGAAAGAAAAAAATTGAAAATTGATCTGATTTGACTATATTTTGCCATGGATTGACAATCTTACTGTAGATCTTAAAGTTTCCCTCTCAGACTCTTTGATATATATCTTAATGGTATTGTGTGGCCATCACTTACACTGTCTGTCCTGGTGATAATCAATTTGAATTGGGAATGAGCCAGTTTTCTTATCATTATTAAGAGATTCCTTAATTAGTGTGCAGCTGCGGTCAATACTGGCATTCACATTTTTTAAAGAACACTTTCAAAATTTTATTCCTAGTTTTACTTTAAACACTTAACAGAATCAAGATGAGTTCTGTAACTCATCTACCTTCCTAAAGTAAAAATGGGAAAACAATCATGGAATATAGTCTCATTGTTTCAATTTGTTTCTTTCTCTTTCATCTCTCAATAATGACTCCCTTCCTCACTAAGTAGCTCTATTACATTTACCACTCTATTCTAAAATTGTCCTTTTGTTCTTGTGAATTGTTTAATTCATTATGAGAGAAGCACAGTCATTTATGAGAGCCTTCATTATATAATTTTCAGTATGTTGGAAGTGTAAGTGGCATCTTTTGTTCTTTTCCATCTGCAACACATATGCCATCACTCTTTCCTGCCTGAAATGCATTTTCTAAAGTATGACTTTATTAGAATACAGGCTAAGCTTTAAAATAATCTCCCAAATAAAGCTAAACAGATAACTATATAAAGCTGCCAGTTGTAATTTTAGTGAGTTTAATTTTTTTTGAGAATTTATTTCTTTCCACTAAACCAAATAAAATTCAAATACAATTGTCTCTAAATGCAAAAGGTACTACACTGATTATTACAGGAGACACAAAGATGATTAACACTCAGTTTTTGCCCTCAGAAGAGCTAAGATCCATTCTAATGGGAAGGACAAACCCAGTACAAAATAAACAGAAGCCCAGACTTGAAGTCAAATGAGACAGGTGACAGATCTGTTTAAGGAAATTCAGTAGAACTAAGGGGAATCAGGAAAGGTTTTATAAAAGGGGTGTCCTCTGAGATACACTGTAAAGTAGGTGTGGCAGAGAATGCTAGCTGCTTACCTAAACAAATGTTCTTACTTTTCCAGACACACATCTAGCCTACAAGTCCAACCTCCCTTGCAATTCAGTTATTTGACTGAGTTCTAGGAATTATGAAGAGGACCACATGCCAAACATCTGATTAGCCTGTGAGGAGAGCAAGAAGTAACACTGTACTGTGTTAATCAATAGTAATTTTGAATTTTTTGTTACAACAGCTAGCATTAATTACTTAAAAATATTCACTATCTCTATCAAATGAGAACAACTTAAAATTTGAGTTCTTTAATCTTCAGCATGTTATGTGTAGCTTTCTGAGGTCTTTCTTCCTTTGGGTTATTTTTTCAGTCCTTTCCTTGTTCATATCTTTCATTGTTTTGTTTTGTTTTTTTTTCTCTCCTGACAATATTCTCTGGGGAAAAATCTTCAGATTCTACACATGTGTGCTTCAATCTATTTTGTTCATTAACCACTGTCCTGTTTGAATTACATACGCCTTCCATATCCCAAGCATCTCCCCAGTTCCAAATTCGGGTTTTATAAATTATAGTACATGTAATTCCAGTCTGGTTTTAAAACTCTCACAATTTCTTGAAATTTGCAAACTCTTCATAATTATCAGAAGAATTTTAGTTTTAAAATATGTTTTTACTTTTTTTTCTACTTATCTTTCTTTTAGTAGCTTTAATAATACAGTATGTGAAAATAGTAGTGAAAGTAGAACTGCTTGTCAGAAGAGTATAGGAGAGAAAATGAACCTCACATGGATTTTTTTTGTGAGCACACATAAATTCAAGCAGTTTTTCTGTTGAGCTATTCATTTGGAGGCGTGATAAAAATTAAACAAAAACAAAAACTGAGAAACAAAGCAAAAAAGAAATCTTACAGGAACTTTGGTCCACATGTCCCTAATTCTCATTTGCCCTGTCTTTGTCCTTAAGAATATGGTAACTCATGCAAAGCTGAATTAGAATCCTCTTAATGTACACATACATTATAAATATTAGGATTTAAAAATGTAATACTGCTAGCATTCTAATTTCAATTACCCAAGGTACAGTACAAAGCAATTTAAGCTTTCAGTGATAACTCCATCTACTTTAAAAAATATATATTTATTTATTTTGGCTGCGCCAGGTCTTAGTTGCAGCACTCGGGATCGTTGATGCGGAATGCTTAGTTGCAGCATGTGTGATCTTTAGTTGCGGCATGCATGTGGGTTCTAGTTCCCTGACCAGGGTTAGAACCCCAGCCCCCTGCACTGGGAGCACTCAGTCTTACCCACTGGACCACCAGGGAAGTCCCAAACTCCATCTACTTTGAATAACAGCAAACCTCAAGTTACTAAATAACCTAAAAACCAAAGATGTAGCTGTAATGAAAATAAAATATTGATAGTTGCTATACTGAAGGCATGTCCAGAGTGATGTGATAGCTCAGAGGAAGGCACATTGGAGGATAATCTATTAGGTTGCACAGTAGCTTTCCAGACAGACAGAGAAGAAAATCTGTCTAGTCTGGAGTATAAAAAGGAATGGTTTTCTCTGGATATATGCCTAGGAATGGGATTTCTGGGTCATATGGTACCTCTATTTTTAGTTTCTAAGGAACCTCCATACTGTTCTCCATAGTGGCTGTATTAATTTACATTCCCACCAACAGTGTAGGAGGCTTCCCTTTTCTCCATACTCTCCAGCATTTATTGTTTGTAGAAGTTTTGATGATGGCCATTCTGACTGGCGTGAGGTGATACCTCATTGTAGTTTTGATTTGCACTTCTCTAATAATTAGTGATTTCATGTGTTTTGTTGGCCATCTGTATGTCTTCTGTGGAGAAATGTCTATTTAGGTCTTCTGCCCATTTTTTGATTGGGTTGTTTGTTTTTTTGATATTGAACTGCATGAGCTGTTTGTAAATTTTGGAAATTAATCCTTTGTCAGTTGCTTCGTTTGCAAATATTTTCTCCTATTCTGAGGGTTGTCTTTTCACGTTTTTTACGGTTTCCTTTGCTGTGCATATGACCCAGCAATCCCACTCGTAGGCATATATCTGGAGAAAACCATAATTCGAAAGGATCCATGCACCCCAATGTTCATTGCAGCACTATTTATAATACAATAGCCAGGGCATGGAAGCAACCTAAGTGTCCATCAGCAGATGAATGGATAAAGAAGATGTGGCACATACATGCAATGCAATATTACCCAGCCATAAAAAGAAATGAAATTGAGTTATCTGTAGTGAGGTGGATGGACCTAGAGTCTGTCACAGAGTGAAGTAAGTCAAAAAGAGAAAAACAAATATTGTAAAATATCACTTATATGTGGAATCTAGAAAAATGGTACAGATGGACCTATTTGCAAAGCAGAAATAGAATCACTGATGTAGAGCACAAAACTTACGATTACCAAGGCGGGAAGGGGAGGTGGGAAGAATTGGGATATTGGGACTGACATATATACACTACTATGTGTAAAATAGATAACTAATGCGAACCTACTGCCTAGCACAGGGAACTCTACTCAGTGCTCTGCGGTGATCTAAATGGGAAGGAAATTTTAAAAAGAGGGGATATATGTATACATATGACTGATTCACTTTGCTATACAGCAAGAAACTAACATAACATTGTAAAGCAACTATCCTCCAGTAAAATTAAAACAAAGAAACAAACAAACCTTAGAACCTGAAAAGAAAGGGATGGTTGTTAGGAAAATAGACAAAAGACTAACTATGGTCAGAATCAGGGCCCATGTGAAGTATCAGGAAATGAGGAGACGAATTACATAGATGGTAAATTGTAGGACAGTGTAAACCTATGCAAATATGAGCCATGGTGAAAGAGTCTGTAGAAGACTGTGGCCTCTGCATCTCATGGTATAGGTGAAGTTGCCAAAAGTCAGAAGGGCAGTTAGGAAGAAAAGATGGACATACAGTGGAACAGAAAAAGAGCAAAGTAGAACTCATGAAGGCAGACTAGAACCAACAGGCACAAACTGAAATGCATGTCTGTTTCCCACAGCCTCCAACCATGATGGTATAGCTGACCTGTAGGTGAAGCTGGAGACCCACACCATGGAGCTGCATACTCAGCTGGCCCAGGACTTAGAGAAACTGTAGGAGATCAAACAGGAGCTGGAGCGGCTGTGAACCCCCAGCTGCTGCCTCCGGCCAAGCAGGAGAGCCAGCTCATCAACAGCGGGAGCAATCTGCACCAGCACCCGGTGCCCTTCACCGACCTTCAGAGTACAATGGCTATTGCTTCACTTCTGCCCTACAGATCTCATGCATATTTCTCTTGTGGCCAACCATAAACCCAAAACCATAATGAGAAAGAGATTCTAGGAATATAGTTCCAACTTAACTACGTTGACACAGCACAGAACCACCACCACAGGCTCTTCATAGGGTCAGCTGAACACATATTTTTACAGAGACCTCACATAGACTTCAGCTGAGCACACATTCTTACCTTGATGTTTCTTCTGCCCATTCTGTTTCCCAGACAATCACAGGTTTCACCTGGAAGCATCGCTTCAGCAAATCAATTGTGCAAGAACTCTGTTTTGGTCTCTACTTCTAGATAACCCAACCTAAAGCAGGCCCCATCATGCTAATGAGTTGTGACTGTATTTCATAGGCAACAGGGAGATGTTGATGGCTATTTTTTTAATTAGAAAGGTGACACAAGGTAATTACTGAATTACTGAACAAAGATGACAAAGGTTTTAAGGTACACTGAAAATAAAAAACCACTAATTAAACTATGAAACAATGCTTACTGATCACTTTATTATTTTATAGTTGCTGAAAGAGCTATTTTTAGAATTAAACATTGATTTTTATTAGTTATAACTTTCGTGCGTATGTTTAGAAAGGATATTACAATGGAAATAAAATGGCTAAGGTATTTTCAAAACTTCTTCATAACTAGAATGTATTCATATGAAATACTGAGTCATTTTCAACTCAGAGTGGTCCATATCTGTGATTTTACATTCTAAATCTTCCTCTGTTCCATCAAGAATGTTGGTAATACAACATTTCTTAAAGAACTGATGAAGAACTGAAAGCCATCAGTGCTTGAAAGTTAGGTGTACAGTCATATAAAGCTAGACTACTTTTGACTTTCTCTTTAGGAATGTTGTTCTACCATTATTCTAGGTTTGTTTGTTTTTAAGTCGCTGACATTCATGCAGGTTATAATACTGGGACACTTGATGTTTGGGTGAAGACACTAATAATCTCATCATGACTGCCATCTGGCTGACAGTGATTGTAAGAAGTATTCTAATTTCCAAGAAATTTAAATATGAAAAATTGTGTACTTAGAATCAATAAACTATGGTGACTGAAGAGGAATTGAAAGAGGATAGATAATAATTAGGAAAACTGGCTACATGGAATCTGTGTTGGTCAAGGAAAAAGATAAGAACCTATACTAAAACATTAACACTAGATATGTGAGACAGAATTCGAGTTGCATTTAGGAAGCAAAACTAGTATGGAGTTAAAATAATAAAATCCTAAACAAAGATACTCTCTTGATACAATTTATATTAAAGGTTCTAGAGGCTATTAAAGGTTATTTTATACCGAATAACACAAATTTACAAATCTCTATGTATATAAAGACTGAAGCTCATAATCATAAATTTGAAGAAATTTTTATGATTTCACAGTTCTCAACAAATTTGTAGATGTATAGATTCAGGTGAATCTGTTGTCAATATTAGGGTATTATTAGGGTATGCAAAAGGAGTAACTCTCACCCAGTTGATTTCCATTTGTTAATTAGACGTTGATATTGGGCCTCAGCTTCGGGCTATGCTACTATCTACAAAGGGCTTAAGGAGTCTTGTTTTAGAACAATACACTCATGAAATATGATAATAACACTTTACAGTGCAATACAAAATTGTTTTTCTATTCGGTTATTGATTTAGATTTATTCTCTTCCACTTCATGATTATATAGACAAATTGTACCTTGAAATATTAAAAAATATTATTTTTTCTCATGCAAGAATCCTTAATTGAACTAGGTTATGATGACACAAGAGTGATGAGGCAGTCACTGCAAAGATTTTGATAACACTGAGTAAATACTCATGTTAGTGTGCTAAGAGATAGAATTTAGAATATAACATTGAAATGTAATTATAATAAGGTACAATGGCATAAAATTTTAAAAGAAAATAAAGTATTAACCATGAAAAAATATTATTTTTTCTGGCTATGCATTTTAGTAAGTTAAAGAAAACATCTTATTTGCATTAATAATATCTCTAGATATGCATATATGTCTAATGTCAATTACCAAGAATATCCCTGACATTGGTTATTTTAATATTTTACAATAATTAAATGCAACCTTTAAAAGTTAAAAAAGCCATTGATTGACATAGCATTATACTTCAAAGCAGATCATTTGACAAAAACATAATTTTATTAGCAGTATCTATTACTAAGACAATTTTTTAAAAATTACTTGTAATTTTATTTTGCACCCTGCTTCACCACATTTTAATATAAAATATGATTCTTTGAAGAAACTACATGATCAAAATTTGAAACACAAAACTTATCGCTGGTTAATATATTAAGATGGGATAATGAATTCAAGTCTCTCATCAACCCCTCATATCATTTGTGATTGCATCCTCCAGGTGGGCCAAGTAGATATTCACAATATTAAACAAAAAATAAAGCTGAATATAGCCTCATATTTGGAACTGCCAATTCTTGCAGATATCTTTCATACAGTTTTAAAAATAAACTGTAAAGCATCTGTTAAGAATCAATTTCCAACTGTCATCACATGTGTCTGTCATGCATATATTTGTGTTTTTTAAGTTATCACAGAAAATTTCAAATATACATAAAAGAAGAGAGAATAGTGTAATAAACTTCTGTATACTCATCGTCCAGCTCCAACAATGATCAACATTTAGCCATTCATATTTTAATATAATATGACAGTTTCTACTATAACTATTATTAACTACCACCACCACCATTTGAAGACTACTACTAGGTGCTAATGTTTCAGTGAAAGTTCTTGGTTGTAAGCAGTAGAAAAAAGCTGGCTAATTTAAGTGGAAAAGATTTTTTAATAAAAATAAAATAATCTATGGAAGGATCAAAAAATTCTTGAAGATAAAACATTCAGGAATGTTGCAGGAAGTCACAGTGAAGCTTCCTTAATTACCACTGGAAATTAAATGTAGCTTCTACCTTTACCATAACCCTTACCTAATAAGTTCGACGTAGACCTTTATTTTATAAGCCTCTAGCTTCAGTGATGTGATTAGCAACATCCAGTACACATGCCTGTTCATAGCTGCAAGGGAGATGAGGAAAACCAGTAGCTGGCTTCTGTGGTGGGAAGTATTCTAAGAATAACAAAATAGGACATTTCTCAAATATAGACAAACAAGATACTGTATGATATCAATTATATGTGGAATCTAAAAAATAAAACAAATGTATATAGCAAAACAGAAGCAGACTCACAGATATAGAAAACAAACTAGTGGTTTACCAGTGGGGATAGGGAGGGGGAAGGGGCAAGGCAGAGGTATGGGATTAAGAGCACTGCACTAATTTTGAACTGAAAGAGATCATTTACAAAAGCCATCTACTGCAATCAAATTCATCATCTTACAATAAGACAGTGAAGACCAGGGAGAATCTTCAAGTGACTTATCCCAAGTTCTACCACCAGCAACCTCAGACAACCTTTGTAGCAGATCAGACTATCTGGTAGGATTGTGATATATGATGGTGCTTCTAATCAGGTATGCTGCCTTATTGATTGTGGGGAAACTGGCATCCCCAAATTCAGAGTCCATCTTCAGTATTAAATTATTTTGGAATACTCAGGGTACCAGAACTGTAAATGATAGACATAAAATGTCTAAAACAAACAAACAGACAATCAAAACTCCACACAAAGAGAAAGAAATGGTAATGGAACTTAGAGATTGACAAGCAGCAAAACATTCATCTATGCCCAAGGAAGAACATTTGATTTGTTGCTGCATTTGCTTGAAATCAATCTCAGACACTAAGGCTGAAGGAAAAATTCAATAAAGAACCAGAACAATTAATGAAGTTCATATATTTGAAATTACGTCAGGGGCTTTTCACATTGCACTGTTCATACCTTTTAGTGTATATTGACAGCAAGTCCGTATGGGAATGTTGGCAGCTAGAGGAGTACATAAAAATTTGGATAAAAAATTTTCTGAAAATGGAGCTGGAGGAACCAGGCTCCCTGACTTCAGAATATACTGCAAAGCCACAGTAATTAAGACAATATGGTACTGGCCCAAAAACAGAAATATAGATCAATGGAACAGGATAGAAAGCCCAGAGATAAACCCACACACCTATGGTCACCTTATCTTTCATAAAGGAGGCAAAAATACACAATGGAGAAAAGAAAGCCTCTTCAATAAGTGGTGCTTGTAAAACTGGACAGCTACATGTAAAAGAATGAAATTAGAATACTTCCTAATACCATACACAAAAATAAACTCAAAATAGATTAAAGACCTAAATGTAAGAATAGACACTATAAAACTCTTAGATGAAAACATAGGCAGAACACTCTTTGACACACATCACAGCACCATTTTTTGGCTCACTTCCTAGAGTAATGAAAATTAAAACAAAAATAAACAAATGGGACCTGATGAAACTTAAAAGTTTTTGCACAGCAAAGGAAACCATAAACAAGACAAAAAGACAACCCTCAGAATGGGAGAAAATATTTGTAAACGAAGCAACTGACAAAGGATTCATCTCCAAAATTTACAAGCAGCTCATGCAGCTCAATATCAAAAAAACAAACAACTCAATCAAAAAATGGGCGGAAGACCTAAATAGACATTTCTCCAGTGAAGACAAACAGGTGGCCAACAAACACATGAAAAGATTCTCAACATCACTAATTATTAGAAAAAAGCAAATCAAAACTACAATGAGGTATCACCTCACACTGGTCAGAATGGCCATCATCAAAAAATCTACAAACAATAACTGCTGGAGAGTGTGGAGAAAAGGGAACCATCATACACTTTTGGTGATATAAATTGATATAGCCACTATGGAAAACAGTATGAAGGTTCCTTAAGAAACTAAAAATAGAACTACCATATGACCCAACAATCCCATTACTAGGCACATACCCAGGGAAAACCATAATTCAAAGAACACACACCCCCCAATGTTCATAGCAGCACTATTTACAATAGCCAGGACATGGAAGCAACCTAAATGTCAACTGACAGAGGAATGGATAAAAAAGATGTGGTATATAGATACAATGGAATATTACTCAGCCATAAAAAGGAATGAAATGGGGTCATTTGTAGAAACGTGGATGGACCTAGAGAGTGTCATACATAGTGAAGTAAGTCAAAAAGGAAAAAGCAACTATCATATAATAACGCATATATGTGGCATCTAGAAAAATGGTATAGATGATCTTATATGCAAAGCAAAAATAGAGACACAGACATAGAGAACAAACTTAACGGATACCAAGGAGGAAAGGGGTGGGGTGGGAGGAATTGGGAGACTGGGATTGACACATATACATTATTTTTATTTTATTTTATTTTATTTTTTGTGGTACGTGGGCCTCTCACTGCTGTGCCCTCTCCCATTGCGGAGCACAGGCTTTGGACGCGCAGGTTCAGCGGCCATGGCTCACGGGCCCAGTCGCTCCGCGGCATGTGGGATCTTCCCGGACCAGGGCACGAACCCGTGTCCCCTGCATTGGCAGGCGGACTCTCAACCACTGCGCCTCCAGGGAAGCCCGACACATATACATTATTGATACTATGTATAAAATAGACAACTGATGGGAACATACTGAATACCACAGGGAACTGTACCTAATGCAGTGTGGTAACCTAAATGGGAGGGCAGTCCAAAATGGAGGGGATATCTGTATGTGTATGGCTGGTTCATTTTGTTGTGCAGTGGAGGCTAACACAACATTGTAAAGCAACCATACTCCAATAAAAATTAATAAAATATTATCTGAGAATATTTTTTGACCCTAAGAAATTTCCATTATCGAAAGTATATGTACGAAGACTACCTTCTCACATGTTCTTGAAGGACCTATGACTGCATGAGGTGAAATAAAGTTAACAATAATTTTTTATTGTAAGTATCTTTTTTCTATGGTACAAATGAACTTACCTGCAAAATAGAAATAGAGTCACAGGTGTAGAAAACAATCTATGGTTACTGGGGCGGAAAGGAGGGGGGGATAAATTGGGAGATTTGGATTGGCATATACACACTACTACATATAAAATAGATAACTAATAAGGACCTACTGTATAGCACAGGGAACTCTAGTCAGTACTCTGTAATGACCTATATGGGAAAAGAATCTAAAAAAGAGTTGATATATGTGTATGTGTAACTCATTCACTTTGCTGTACAGCAGAAAGTAACACAACATCGTAAATCAACTATACTGCAATAAAATTTTTTTAAAGTATCTTTTTTCTTATTACTTACAAAATTGTTAAAGTCATGTTGTTATATACTTATAATTTTTACACTTATCGAGTGACTTGCCTAGGAGGGAATATTCCTAAAACTGGAATTTTGAAGTATAAAGAAATGCATTAAACTTTTGGCTCCATCATATCCTCTAGAGTTATACAAACTTACAGTGTGATAGTTGCATATGAAAATGTCCATTCTCCGACACATTATTGCATTAACATTTTCCAGTATAATAATTTAAAATGAGTTTTAAAGTAATATTTCTTTGATTTCTCTTGAGGTAACATATTTTATAATTTATCTAATGGTATTCATTTGAATTGCCTGTTGATGATCTTTCCCATTTTTCTACTGGAGTGCTCGCATGTTTTGTTTTTTTTTTTATAAAATGAAGATTTATATTTAATTTCTCTCAGCTCTATGATTTTCTAAATCTGATGGTACAAAGCTACAGTTCCTGCAAAGAAACATTATATGAATGTTTTTTACTATTATCTAAGAACATTCTATGTATCAAGAAATATAATCTTTTGGTATATATTGCATCATTTTCCTATTTGTCTATTTTATTTTTGTTTGTTTATGTACTTCAATTTGTTGTGAAGATGTTTTAAACACATGGTCAATTCTAACACTTTCTCATTAGAGATTCAGTCATTAATCTTACAAATGAAAAAAGTTATCCCTACCTCTTAGGTTATATAAATATCCACTCATAATTTCTTCATATTTCATGAGTTAATTTCTTCATTGAAAATTATAGGTTTTATAGAATTCACTTTTATTTCAATTATATATTTGTGTGTATAAACTGTATATATATTTACAGTTTCCCAAATCGTTAGCCATTTTTCTCTCCATCATCTAAATGATATTTTCTATTTGACCTATTATATTTTATGTTCTCTTTTCTCTCTTCTTGTTCATCTTTTAGATTGATCACATATTACTATTATCAAAAATTCCATTTTTTAAACTTTCTATTAAGTTGTTAGCTATGCATTCTTTTCCTGGGTTCCCTAAATATTACAACAAGCATCCTTGACTTATTACAATCTAATTACTTCTTATAAATAATTACTTCTTTAATAATGCTAATATTTGTTTTTAAAGAAATATGCAACAAGCTGCCTTTGAATAAATTAGATAACTTTTGAGCATCCAGCCTGCTGAATGTCTGTTTTGGTTTGTTTGGTTTTGTTTTGTATTTTTAAAAAATAGTGTATGTCCATAAATTACAGAGCAGATTAAAAGATAGATTTTTTCTCCATGAAGAAAATATTTACCTGTTAAAATCTGGAAATGCAGAAAACTATTTGTCCATGGTTAGTGAGAATAGTGGATGTTGAAAACCATATTGTGAATAATAGATAAAATAACTGGTTTCTGAAAAATTGAGACAGATCATATATGGAAGATGTGGATGAATAAGATTGAGAACAGTAATTGTTTCTATTCTAGAGAAAATGAGAGTGTGGAATGTGGGCTCAGCTGACTAGTACTAAATAAGTTAATGACCAGTTTCCAAGTCGTCACAGGGCTGGGACTGAAACAGTAGATTTTCAGAGGGTGTGAGTGACTGATGGATGACAGGGTCTTACTTTTACTTACAGTTCACTGAGAGAGAAAAGAGAAATTGTAGCTCAAAGGGAAAAAATAAGAATTTCTTTTTCATTGTAAATCAATTTCAATTCTTCAAATCAGGCTTCTTTTTCTATCACTGACTGACAGAAGAATAAGAATTTACTATGGCATAACCTATTAGAGCTTCATAACACAGATTTCTAACAAGAGAGTGCAATCTGTTTGCAAGCTAAAAAAATCATTTGAGAAATGCTTTGCTTTTAGTTACTGCATGAACTTGTGATGTGGCCAGTGCTGAATTCATCTTTTTTCTGAGCCTGTTTTACATGTAAAACACTAAGCCATAGTGTTATATTTAAGGGTTGAGCATAGTTACTATACCTGAGTTTGCAATGTATTATTAAATTAGACATTATTCCATTGGTTCTTCTTGTTGACTATAACCACATGAAAATTTGACTTAATTTTCCATATTTGCATTACAAATCTACAGTTGCAAAGTTATGCAGCAATATGTTTAATAGGTTATTTAGCCCCAAGAACACTCACATGAACATATCTTCTTTGCCCTACTCTCTACATGCCAACAAAATAAAAGTCTTGTACTTAGAAATCAACTTTTACTTATTTTTCTGTATAAATTCCTGTACCTATTCAGCTCTTAAGCTCAAATTTCTCTTCAAAATGTTTTTTCTCCATTTTCTCACATCAGCTCTGCCTGATTTTTGAGATATCCTCTTGGCCAATTTTACACTGCTCTCTTCATACTCCAATCTCAAAATAAGTCAACATGTGCCAGATTTTCTCCTCAAAAATCACTATTAAAACATATCCTTTTTCTCTCCTTCTTTCCCTCCTTCCTCCCTCCCTCCTTCCCTTCCTTCCTCCCTTCTTCCCTTTCTCATTTAGTCAAAAGTCATTAGATGGGCAATAAAGGTTGGAGCTCATATAGTAGATGGGTGTAGCATTAGTGTCTTTGCTGGGTTTGGAGTTAAAACTTGAGTAGGGTAAGGAGGGCATCTACACTGAGGGAAGAAAGGGCTCCCTCATTATAAAGTTGGTATGAAGTAAGAGAGATTGATCAAATAAGTAAGTATATTGACAGCAATAAGAGGTGCAAATATGTTAAAGGGAATGGTTACAATAATCTGTGTGGTTGTTTTAGAACTGAAAATTTTCATTGTGAATACATGGTTAGATAATAGATAAAATAAATAACGTATATTGTATATTTTAGTACTGGCCCCTGAGAGGACCTCAAAGTAGAGACCTATTATAACAAGGAGATCATCTAACATCCATATCTTAGTTTTAAATATCATTCTCCACTAATAGAAATTAGGGTTTCTTGGAGAAATGGTTGATCCCAGGCATGCCACAGGAAAGAACAAGATAAGCCTGTAAATAAGGACATACTCAAAGAATTACTGGAACATGTTTTTCCATTTATCTATTGCTGCAGGACACATCACTTCAAAACTTAATGGTTTGAAATAATTTATTATTACCCTTCATGGTGGTAGAAGCTCAGTTGGGTGCTTGTTGCTTGGGATCTCTCAAATGATTGCAAACAAATGGCAGCTGGTTCTGGAATCACCTGATAGTCTGAGATTAGGTATTCAGCATAGCTTACTCAAATGATTGGTGATTGATGCTTGCTTTTGTGTAGGAGCTCAGCTGGGGCTGAATGTCTACATGTGTCTTTTCTACGTGGCCTGAGATTCTTAGCTAATTTTTTTGGATTTTGAGAGGAAGCATTCAAAGAGCAAGCATTCCAAGAGAACAAGCCAGAAGCTACAAGACTTATGACTTGGCTTGGAAGTAATATGGTGTCACTTGTGCTGCATTCTGTTAAGTACCAAAGGCAAACTCAAATTCAGTGTGGAAGGGGACTCTACAGGTGTATAACTACCAGGAGGCATGGTTTGTAGGCAGGCCACCTTTAGAATCTAGATATAACACTGTCTGCCCCCTGGCTTCAGTGACTTACATTCCTCCCACAGGCAATACACTATGCCCCAATGACCATCGCCCCGCCCCAATCAGTATCAGGCTAAGTTCTGATATCCTGGTTTAAATAGACATCCTTGGAGATGGTTGCTCAAGTGCATTTCCTAAAGTGCAGGTTTCCAGCATAACAAACACTAGGTTAGGTAAAATATGAGATGACTTTAACTGACTGACTATACTACAGCACCAGAATCACATATTGTAAACTGAAAGATGAAGTACTACCAGACCAGAATTCAATAAGAGATATTTAAGAAAAAGGAAATAAATTCATAGCAAAATAAAAGCTGGAGGCACATTATAGAAGAACAAAGAAGATAGATCAGTGGTTGGCAAACTTTTCTGTAAAAGGCTATATAGTAAATATTTTAGGATTTATGGGCTACATACAGTCATTGTCATATAATTCTTTTCTTCTTTTCTTTTTAACCCCTAAAAATGTGAAAATCATTCTTAGCTTGTGAGCCACATAAAAAGAGGCCATATCCAGGTTCGAAATGCAGGTCATAGTTTGCCTACTCCTGTGTTAGACCAATAATTAGTAGATAGTAGAATTATGAAAGAAATACAGCAACTTTAGTTATATTAAGTGGGTTTAAAAAGCAAATATTGAGTGTTTACGAGCAAATTTCTGTGTTATATTTTAAATACCTAGATGCTGGAAATATATCTGGTTATTATAAAATCCTTACATCAAAATATGATTTCCAATAATTATAAAATTAGGGTATTGCAGTTCTTCAGAAAAGTGCCCTTTCAGTTTTTTTTTTCGAGAATTGAAAAGGCAAATGTAAGGGTGATCCTCTCTAATATCAAGTCTAACCATAACATTTTCTGTGATGCATTTCTCCAGTGTATATAATTTGCTTTCATACTACTCCCTGTTTAGTTACTAAATATTTCACTTGAACTGCCCAGGGCTGTTCATCTACCGGGCAGTCTGCTGAGGAAGCAGATGCAAATTGTGCTTGGTCATCATGCTCCTGGACTTTCTAATGAACAAACTATAAAAGTTATTCATGCAGAGACGTGTTTTCCTACTTGTTATTAAACCTGTAGTACTGAGTACTCCCTGAGTTTTAAGAACTAAACTGTTGGAAAAAAAAGTTTTTCAAGTCATTTGTAGAGATGGAAATCAATTCTAAATACAATTACTTATAGGAGGTTTCTACAGAGCTGGACTTCAGGTCTGAATAAAAATTTACCCTCTGGGTGAAAGAGACAGATGAACGATAGTAAACACAAAAGATCTTACTTGTTATTATCAAATCAAAGATTGATGTGCTTCTCCTGAGGCAGAGTTGCTCTGTAGCTAAAAGAACAGGTTCTGGCGGCTAAAGACTTGGGTTCAAAACCTGTCTCTACAGCTTTGCCACTTGAGAGAAGCTGGGCAAATTATGTCTTCCATTTCCTTGTCTGTAAAATAAAGAAAACAATAGTATCTTACATAGGATTCTTGAAAGAATTCCATTAGTTAATACAGAAAAACTTAGAAGAGTGACTAAAATTTCACAGTTTAAAAATGAAAAAAAAATTTATAGGCTAAAATGGTAATTGAGAGTTGCCCAGATTGCAGTCATTCATGTGCAGTTTTTATAATTTCTGGGCACTCCTATGTCCCACCTTCTTTAATTTCCCTCTTAATAATTGCTACATATATTATTATTTACCTGATATTTTTCTGTGTATGTAAGTGAAACATGATTTAAATATTTAAATCATATTTAAATATTAAAATTGGGTGATTGTTTAACTATTAATTAATGTTACATTTAAATATTATTTAAATTAATATTATCATCCTAAAGAAACACCAGAATTTTTACCATAAATGAAAGGTAACAAACAAACCTAAACAAAATAACGTTATTTATTTCTAACTAGATAATGGTGACTGCCAAATGCACTGAGTTATCTCCCTGCTTTTTCACTGATTAAAAGAAAAATTATTAAATGTTAGAGTGATGTTAAAAACCAAAATTTGTTTAACCAAATTGAGGTCTTCTCCTTGATAAAGTCAGAAAGAGTGAAGGAAACAGAAAAGGGAATAACTTTTTTAACTAAATAATTCATGTTCTTTTGATGCCTTTCTTTTAATGCACCACTTAAAATTATGTCCCCCACACTTTGGAAAACACTACTGTGCAGGAAGCTTTAGGGAGATCCTTAGACTTTAACTGGACTTCAGTATGAGGCCAGAGTTCAGGTAATTGTTGAGCTTCAACTCATTCTAGAAAAGGGAACGGTGCAAGCAAATGCACCAAATCAGGCACGTTGACCAGTACATTGTCACTAAATCATTGGGTTTGTGAGGGGGAGAAATAGCTGGAGAACTCTGTCATTCACATTGTACATAGGGCCTCAAACTCTAGGCTTGGCGAGGCAGACTGCAAGCAATAACCATCATAGAAGGATTCTGGAGTTGGGCTAATGTGGATAGTTTATGAGGCTCAATTCAACATAGAACATGGACTCAAGAAGGCAAAACCTGGTTGCAGGGAAACCAGTGCCTTGGCAGTTACTGTGGCAATGAAAAAGAATCTATGTATCTTTGCCATAAGAGCCAAAGGTTGAATAGAAAAAGTAAGGAAGAGGAGAAAATGTGTACCAAGTTTCAAGGTTGGATGACAAGGAAACTCCTGGTACCGTGTCAGAATAAGAGATAGGGGATTAAGGGGAAACACAATGTTTAGTCTTGAAAACACTGAATTTGAGAGGATGATGTGGTATTCAAGTGATGATACTCAGTGACAGAAATAGAGTTTACACATACAAGTTATATCATGAACAGATGTATTAGCCTAGGAAACACTCTAAAGGACATACAGTGTAGAAAAGAAGAGACAGGGAAGCACATGACACATCAGGTAGGAACACTGAACATGCTGATGATGGAGGCTGCATGACTAGCATAGTGGTGGAGGGAAGGAGATGTCAGAATCCAGTTCAGTGTCTTGGTACCAAAATGGAAAAGAGAATTTCAAAAGATTGGATTCTCTAGTGCTCAGTGCTAGATAGAGATCAAGCAGATTAAGAAAATTCAAACACTGGATTTGACAAATAGGAGGTCATTTAGTAACCTTAGAAGACACAGTGATAGAGGCATATAAAGATTAAAGGTAGGTGATCAATCAGAGAAAAGGGAAGCAGAAAGTATAAACTATCAAAAATGGCTAATTACTTTTGTATCCAAGTTCTAGCTGCCAAACTAAAGTTTAAATTCCTTATAGGCAGATATCAAAAATAATAATTACATATTTCCCCACAAATCTTACATGATGCCTTAAAAATGAGAAGTACTCAACATCTCACCATTGATTTATCCATTCATCTAATTTATATTCAATAAGTGCTTACTGTTTGCCTCTCGCTCTGTTAGGTGTTGGAACTACAACAGTTTCGTAGGACACAGATCTGCCCCCTCCCCAGGGTCTCCCAGACTAGTAGTGGAGAGACCATAGTAACCAATTAATTATAAAATGTGAGAGCTCCCAGAGCTCCCAACAGGGTCATAAAATCTCTAAGGAAAATGAACTCAACCCTGTATCTTGAAAGGTAAGTGAAGACTTCCTAGTTGTGTTCTAAACATTCGTTACTAAGGTGATTAGAAAAGCCAGTAGTTGTTCAGATCCCTGTTAATAAGACTTGGAAGACACATATGGTTGGTAGGATTAAGCTCAATCTACTTTGACCTGGAAGCCAGGCCTCCACAGTCAAACTCTAACATATCCTTGCAATTTCCCATCCCAGTGCTCCTGTCCTTCTGTCTCTGACACCAATTTTATTGTTCCTTGCTTCCATGATTAATTTAACTCACCTTTCTTCCTAGTTAAGTCCCACCTAATTTCCCCATACATCCAGTGAAAATTTCTCCACAAAATCTTTTTGGTCTACTCCAACTCTAAATGACCTCTCTCTCCTCCAAACTCCAAAATTGCAATGAGCTATACAATTTGGTGATGGGAATAACAAGATCATGAATTCCTTTGTAGTCATAAAACAGTGGCTAACTTTTATTGAGTGGGAATTTCTTAATACCCACCTTTGTTTCCCAGGCCCAAACCTCCTGCAATTCTGTTCACTCTCTTCTACCCTCCATTTTATATCTTTTATCCACAAAATACTGTTCAATTTGTGCACCAGCTTTATTTTTTTTAAGTTTTCCCTCTATCAAACCAGCCTAAGAACTCTATCTTATCCCCAAATAACTATTAAGATTTTATTTTAAACCAGTGTTTAAGACAAACTCTAGCTTCAGTTGCTAAAATTTTACAAACTATATAATTTTATAATTATGTACAAGTAGTAAGTCATATAATAAATTATCACATATATATGTATTAACTTGTTCTTAGAACTGGTCGAATAATAGCACAAAAGCAAATGTCACCCTCACAACAAAAGGCAGCCTAGATTTTGAGCCTCCATATACAAACCATTTATTACAATTATAGTGCTCACTCCTCTCCAACTCATTGCTCTCTACCAGATGAAAGAAAGATTTCTCAAGGACCTTTGTCTCTATCTAACAACCAATCTCCCAAACAAAAAACACAATTCAGAAACTTTCTAACCACAGGAGGACACTTTTCCTCTCAAATCAGCGCTGGGATGAGTCGGTCTCCACATTCTATTTAATTACTGAGCCTTGTTTAGGGTTTTTCTAGGAGCAGGTAGTTTTCTTTCAGATCAATGTGCTACAGAGCTGACACAAGTAGATTTATACAAGGGGATAAATCTTGACAAAACAGTAAACAGCAGTTCAATTAACCTGCTTCAGGGGAGCCTAATGTAATTTAAGAAATACAATCACTTCAGCTAAGGTTATAAGGTTTGAAACTAAGTTTATTGTCTGAAGGTAAATGCACCAGTGCTAGATGTTCCTTTGGCAACTAAACTTGGAACAAAACTAAACCAACAAAATGATGAGTAATAATTGACAATAGAAGAGTCTAGTAGTTGTCTAGATTCCCAAAATTAAATAGTAATAATAATACTCAGAAAATCCAAATCAATAAAAATGTTTTCAACCTTGTTTTTTGATTTTAAAATATTAAAGAGTAAGGAACGAGGAGTAAGAGTTAGGATAAAAGTCACTAAGTGTCAGGTTTAGGAAAGACAAGTTTGACTGGGTATATGTAAACTTGATTATGTGACTAGAGAAATGTTTAATTTCCCCTATGAGTAAAAAGAACTGTTTCCAAAAGGAAAACCTGAAAAGGGACAGGGCATTCTACAAAATAAACTATTACTCTCTTTGCAAGTAGAGGTTACCATTCTAGGCTGCTAGCGGTTGTTTTAGCCTTTCAGTGTTTCAAACAAACCCATCCTGTAGAGTAACTTTCTGTATGCAGGACCATGAAAGAGCAAGGGAAGACCTATTGATGCACCTCGCCAGTTCAGTCAGACTGGGTACCCCTTGAGATTTACTAGGCAAGAGCTATTCCTGGCCATCATCAAAGTCTACAAACAATAAATGCTGGAGAGTGTGGAGGAAAGGGAACCCTCTTGCACTGCTGGTGGTACTGTAAGTTGATAGAACCACTATGGAGAACAGTATGGAGGTTCCTTAAAAAACTAAAAATAGAGCTACCATATGATCCTGCAATCCCATTACTGGGCATATATCCAGAGAAAACATAATTCGAAAAGATACACTCACCCCAGTGTTCACTGCAGCACTATTTACAATAGCCAAGACATGGAAGCGACCTAAATGTTCATCAACAGATGAATGGATAAAGAAGATGTAGTACATATATACAATGAGATATTACTCAGTCATAAAAAAGAATGAAATAATGCCATTTGCAGCAACATGCATGGACCTAGAGATTATCATACGAAGTGAAGTAAGTCAGACAGAGAAAGACAAATATCATATGCTATCACATATATGTGGAATCTAAAAAAAAAAAAAAAAGATACAAATGAACTTATTTACAAAACAGAAACAGACTCACAGACTTCTAAAACAAACTTATGGTTACCAAAGGGGAAATGTGGCAGGGAGGGATAGATTAGGAGTTTGGTATTAAAATATACACACTACTATATATAAAATAGATAATCAACAAGGACCTACTGTATAGCACAGGGAACTCTACTCAGTATTCTGTAATAATCTATATAGGAAAAGAACCTGAAAAAGAATGGATATATGTATATGTACAACTGAATCACTTTGCTGTACACCCGAAACTAACACAACATTGTAAATCAACCATATTCCAATATAAAATAAAAATTAAATTAAAAGATAAAATGAAGATAAATAAAAATTTTAAAAAGAGCTATCCTGACCACCATCACCCAGGGGTAGACACCCCACCCTGCCAACTGTATTTTTTTCTAAAGTACTAGGTTCCCATTTAATAATTTATTTCTTTGTAATAATAACGAACTGAAGAGCACTGTAGCATACAAATATCTTTCTCGCCCATCATTTCATTTGTTACTCATAACAACACTCTAAGTTCATCCTCACGTCATTTACAAATAAGGAAAATTTAGTGACTTGCCTAGGGTCACATAGCTAGTAAGTGGGATCTGAACTCTGGATTCTCAATTCTACATTATTCTTGTTCTTTATCACTGTGTTTTACACAACTGCACATATTTCCACTGGAATGGCTTAGAAAAGTAATTTTTTTTTTCTGTAGTTTCTGAAAACAGCCAGAGAGTATTTTCTCCTCATCTAAGGTTTAGTAATATCAAATCAAAATTTTAACTCTGAGATTTATGATAAGACACATCATTCATATTTCCTTGTGAATGAATAATATCAAGTCACTGAAATTAAGCAAATGCAAACTGAAATAAATGCAAGATACTATTTTCACTTTCTTGATTGGCAATTTGTAAGTTTGATAATAACAAGACTTTATGGAGGGAATAAGTATTTGTATGCATTGTTTGTGGTAGAATAAATTATAATATTTTTGCAGGGCAATTTAGCAATAGCCGTCAAAATGTAAAATGGATATTTCATTTGACTCAGCATTTTCACTCTAATGATTTACTTTATGTGTGTATAATGGTAAAAGTTTACATATATACATACTATACATACATATATACATATATATACACACACATAAATACACACCTGTATATACATACACACAATATATGTTTATTTTTACATTGCTTTATTAGCCATAACTTTGGGAATAAGGGGACATGGCCATCATTTGAAGAATGGTTAAATGAATGATGATATATGCATATACTGATGTATCTCCAAAATAAATAAAAGGAAAAAGTACAATAAAAATATGCACAAGTTTAATAAAACCCCATTTACTATAAAAATTATGTAGGTATTTGCATTCTTTTCTTAAACGTTATGAAGGAAACTGAGAATAATGCTTACACTTGGGGAGAGGGATCAGGGGAGTGTGGGAGAGAGGCTTACTTCTCATATGGTATCCCTTTTGTATAGTGATGAATGGTAATTATGTGCATTTATTACTCCCTAGCTAGTGTCATTTACTTGCAACAATGCTTTTCATAATGAATCTTTAAGTTTGCCTCAGATTCCATGATCTACTATTGAGCAGTAAAAAGATAGTCCACACCATGTTAAATTGTATCTTGAATATTTGCATTTTTCAAGATTTATGGACTATGCCATCTGATGGGACTAATAAATTCACTCTTTTGACTGGGAAACTCATCTTTGCATTTAACAATCCTAAGCACAAAATGGTTAGAAGCAGCGGCTGAGTGTAATAGTAAAATAGGTATCTGAGTCATTCAAAATATACCTTCAAATATACCGTCAAACAAACACCATAAATATGATTGCCTCCAATAATACTCCCATGACACCCAGCAATGTTCAATCTAGACATGATGCAAGATAAGATAATTGCTAGAACTACATCTCCACTTGTTTTTTGTCTTTGCCTTCATGCCTTGCACAGGAAATTGTTACACAGATTCTCCCCCATGAAACCCTGAAAAAGAACATCTCACCAGAACTGAGGGGGAAAAAAGTGTGTAGGAAGGTCAGTAGTTCAAACTGTAATCACTATTTTGGAGACACTTCCTTGCTACCCAACAGAAAACCAAGTTCCAATATGAAGTAAAGCTCTTGGAAACAAATGTGGGGAAGGAGTGAGGCAGATTCACACACACAGCTGAGGGAGTGCTTGGAACCATAGATCTGCCTGAATTTGTTTCCCTTTGTACATATTTATTCACCATAACACACTCGCTAAAAAGAATCAGTTGTACCAATATACTGAGAAAATGAATTCAGGGATGATAATAAGGGAGAAAATCTGAGAAATCAATTTCTTTCTTATTTCTGCTTCTGGAGAAAATAAAGAAATTAAAACCAATTTACGTAAAGAAAAAAGATGTTTGTGATAATCAAGATCTGGATGGATTTCAAAGGGTTATCTGATTGATTGAGAAATATACAGAAATCAGTGCTTTTTATAGAAACTTATTATTTAAATAAAACTCGCCATCTTTTATCTATTTTTTGGGCTTTTAATTGACAGAAATGAAAATGAGATAGGAACGCACCAAGTGTAGATGTTGGACCTTAGATGATACTCCTGGGGAAGCAGTCATAGCACATTCACTGCCATGCTAAATTTCCTCTGTGTTATGCTAGAATATTAAAGGAAGAGAAAAAAATAAATGGTTTTTAAAAAAGAGAACATTCCGAGTGATTTTAATTGACTGTATTGATTTGTTTTTAAATCAACAGCTTAATAAGTGGTCAGAATAGAAGTTATCTGGATCAACTGCCAATCTTCAATGATGTTAAACATCTGAAAGACTAGTCAAATAAAATCTAATGCATACCACAGAGTACAAGGGCAGTTGTTCTATCATTTGTACCTTTTCAAACCAGCAAAACAATGTTAAGGTTTCACAGTCCTAGTAATTCAATCAAAGTATCAGCCTTTAGGCTTAGATAGAAGCTCACATTCTCTTAAATGCTTTCCTAATGTCTGCAGACAGAACACTGTTCTCCACTTCTGACACACACAGAAATGTATTTGTGCTTTTTTCCATATATATATATATATGTACATATACATATGTAAAATCATATATGTTTGCCTAGCTCAATCCTTATCTCATAAGATTCTTGTGTTGGATACTGTCTGTTAACCTCTGTACACCTTCCATCCCTTCTATGTCCTGCGATGTATGTTGTCACCTCCATGAACCATGCTACCCAGGCTCCCTTTACCTCTTGTTTCCAGTTAGCTTTCACCAGGTTTTGGTAGGACACAGGAAGGTGGCAAGATGGAGAGTTAGGTGTACTTCTTTCCCTGACTCCCTCCTTACTTGTCCATAGTCCTGGGAATGGTTTCATTCTCTAACATCACATCCCTTGTTAGATGGATCCTATTCCATAGCTTCAGCTCTTATCCTTCCTCTCCTTAGGGTAGGCAGTATCTTCCCACTGCTGTTAGTCCCTGGGCCTTCACCAGTGCTGCTTAGGTCTCTTAACCCTGTGTCTTAAGTGTTTGCTAAATAGTTCCTTCATCTAATGTTCTCAACTCTTCTGAGTGTGCAGTACTTTTCTTACTTCAATCTTACCATATCATCCCAAAGAGTAGAATTTAGGTGTTCATTAACTTTATGTTCTCAGTGTTTAATACAATGCCTAGAAGAGAGTGGGCACTCATTAAATGTTTTTGGAATGCACGAATGAGTAAGTGAAAACGGTATTAGATTAGCCACCGTGTAAAAGAAAAAAAGTATAAATGATGGTTTTTATTGCAATGAGGTTTACATCTAAGGAAAAAAAAATAGACAGGTGTACAAATTCAAATAACTTTTCAAGGCTACATGTGGTAAATAATGAATCACAGGCTTCCATGTTCAGACCCCAGAAAGGGTGCAATTCTTTACTATTAGTAGAGAGAAGCTACCTAAAACTGGTTAAAAAAAATTAACATTCAGCCATATGACAAATTCCCCGTAAGGTAAACCAAGTAAGATAAAACAACCCAATATTTCTCTGCCTCATGGGTGTGCTGGCAGCTTTGATTATTTAATATTTATAAAGCACTTTGAAGATGAAAAGTGCTAAACATTATCTAACAGCCATGCAAATGCAAATGTGTCAGGTCTTAAGAAATTTAACAGAAATTAGAGTGACAAACTACTCATGAACAAAAAAATGCGCAACTAAGGCTTTGCATTTAAAGAGCCCAGGGCTTCCCTGGTGGCGCAGTGGTTGAGAGTCTGCCTGCCGAGGCAGGGGACACGGGTTCGTGCCCCGGTCCGGGAGGATCCCACAGGCCGCTTGCGGCTGTGCCCGTGAGCCATGGCCGCTGAGCCTCCGCGTCCGGAGCCTGTGCTCCGCAACCGGAAAGGCCACAGCAGTGAGAGGCCCGCGTACCGCAAGAAAAATAATAATAAATAAATAAAATAAAGAGGCCAGATGGGGGAGAAATGACTTTTTCCCTAGCGCAGAGAATCAAGCTAATGTATACCCCACCCCCGCTCCCACCAACACACGCACTGCTGAAATGCTTAATTTAAAGCCTGAAAGATGATGTACTTTGTAACAGCATGTAAATCAATGTTTTATTAAAGCCAATGAATTACTATGCAGAAAAATGCAAATCACAATAAAACACATCACGAGCACATTCAACCCTGCACTGTTCTCAGTGGAGCAATTATCAAGCCTTGCTTTGGCGAGTCACCGTAGAATTTAACTAGGGGTGTGCAGTTTTACCTCTTGCTTGCTTGAGGAAATTGCAGAATCTCCCAAACGTTTTGCTTCACCTCCGGAAGTACAAACAGTCAAAGTTTTCCCCACTGCCATTTTTTAAAGTTGCATTTTTAAAATGCTTATGCTTTTCCATCCATTGATTTTAATTACACTTAGCCTAAGAGGCTTGCCTGGACAGATAACCTTTTTACACAAAAGAGAGGAACTTACACACCGTAGCATTTCTCTCCAGCTTGTCTATCAGTTAGAAGGCTTGGGTTTAATATCTTTAAGCTTGTCTGTTTGCAGGTCGATTTTATTTATTCAGAATTTATATATAAACTAGACATCCGATTAGATTAAAGAACCAGAACTATGGCCTTAATTCCAGCGTGATTTTTCAGCTGTTAGGTCAGGATATGCACTGAGGTTTACTGAGGTTGTTTTGTTGTTGAAAGGAGCAGGCATCTGGGTGACAAATCCTTTATAAAGAGTACTGAAATGGTGATAAATAATATCCACTGAAATTGCATGCAAGCATAAAGAAAAAAGGGTTAAAAAAGAAAAAAGTGGAACAAATGCATTGCAAAATGAGTTCTAAGAAACACTGTATGAAAAAATATATTAAAAATAGAATAGTAAATCTATTCTTAAGCTGCCTTGAAAGTTCAAGTTTTCAGTTACTAAAGAAAGCAGAGAGGAAGAAGCAGAAGCTATTATTGCCATTATAATCCATAATCTTATTTTATATTTGGGACTTGTGAAACTATTTCATTTTAAAGGAGGCCTTAAAAAGCTTCACTGCTGTGCATTTTGTTAAATAAATATGGCAGAATAAATAAACCACAGACAATAATGTATTGCGCAAGCTCTAAAGAGTTAGATAGGTCTTTAAGGCTCAGTGCACTTTAATATATTAAGTAATTGGATGTCTGTGACAAAATAAACTGGAATTGCTACAATTTCATATTGCTGATACCTTGAACACTTAGTAACTAAGTGAATTTCCAGTGGATATATTTTGTGCTATTTATAAATAATAGAATACATAGGATATAATAGAATACATATGATAATCAACTTTCCATTTCTTAAGCATTGGGCTTTGAAGATCAAATGAGACACCTGTATAGGAAAGTGACTTAAAAACTAACAAATGCAACAACATAGGTCTTATTAGCTATGTCAAATGACGTAAGACCTTTGAAAAGAGAATAAAATATTGATCTATTCACATTGGATTTACAAGTCAGTAATATTCATCATCATCGTTATCCCTATTTTTTTCACGAACTAATCAAAGACACTTTTTCAATCCATCTGTTCACATTAAACAACTTATAAACAAAGATCCCATTTAAGAAAATTTAGCCTAAGAAGGAGAAGGGAAAGTTTCTTGCTGGGCATCCCTGATTTATGTCTGTTTTATTCAATTCGGAACTTTTGGGGAGTAGGTAACTAATAAAGATACTTTATCTTATGCAAATACATATTTCTTTAGAATATTCATCCATTTAATAAGTAATTCCCCCAAAGTGGCTATCTCCCATGTAATGTCCCCCTAACCTAAGAACAACAGTAGTTCTTAATGTTCTAATAGAATTATGAAGAAAGATAAAATCCTGGTATCCTAAGTTGTTATTGAAGTGCATTTTTTTGTATAAATGGCATTAGGAATTGTGGCTACATGTATTTAAAATATTTCCATCGACTGTATGTATTAAATATATATATGATTGTTATCTTTTTGAGGTTAATATTGAGGAAATTATTATAAGCACACCTTGTTTTATTGTTTTTTGCCTTATTAAGCTTTGCAGATATTGTGTTTTTTACAAATTGAAGGCTTGAGGCAACCCTGGATTTAAAAAGTCTATTGATGCCATATTTCCAACAGTATTTGTTCACTTTCTGTCTCTGTATCACATTTTGGTAATTCTGGCAATATTTCAAACTTTTTATTATTATTATATTTGTTATGGTGATCTGTGATCAGTGATCTTTGATGTTGCTACAACTCACTGAAAGCTCAGGAGATGATTAGCATTTTTTAGCAATAAAGTATTTTTAAATTAAGGTATGTACTTTGGTTTTTCTTAGATATAATGATATTGCACACTTAATAAACTACAGTATAGTGTAAACATAATGTTTATATGCACTGGGGAACCAAAAAATTCACCTGATTTACTGCAACACTTGCTTTATTGTGGTGGTCTGGAACGGAACCTTCAATATCTATGAGGGATGCCTATGTTTAAAATATTTGTTTATATAAAAATTGTTTTCTAATCTGAAAAGCAACTCCTTACAAATTAACTTTTTTGTATGTTTAGCCCATTTATAAATTGAGAAATATCTATTCAGTAAAATCTATTATAAAGACACTTTGAGCACCATAATTCTGGTTATTCTTGGGTCAGACCATAATTTAAGGAGCTGGGGTAGGAGCATAAACAAAGCTTCATGCTCACTAATATCTGTTTCCAACTACAATGTCTTCTCCATTGACCTTATGGCACTTCTTTCTTTAGTTAGTGCTCAGATCCTGCAGAGGCTGAATGCCATAGTCAATACTGTCTGTATTCCTCAAATGCAAATTAACATCTGTTCTCCTCACTGAAATATGACCAGGCAATAAGTAGTAGTTACATCTATTTCTCCAACATCAACTTATAACAGCCTTTTCCTTAGTTTTGCCTATATGTTCAAAAATAAAATTTAAAACAGCATAAAATTAATATTGTTTTAACAAATTAAAAGAAGAAACCAGATGAAAAATCTGATTATGATACTCTTTACATTAGATTACATTGTATGTTTTTACAAAAGCAAGGAAGACCTACATACAAATTTTATCACTGTAACTAAAATGCATCATAAAAGAATAAGAGGGTCATGCTTACTGACTCTAAAAATATTTTAAATGTTATTTAAAATTTTTTCCTTCTCATTTCTTTAACATGATTTAATAAAGTTGCTCTAATACTTAATGTTTGATTGTTAATGACCAATGTTTCCTTACCTACAGCCTTATGCTGAAGTTAGCTATAATGATAGATGGATAGATGATAGATAGATAGATAGATAGACAGAGGTTGATAGCATTTCTACAAATGCATATATGTGATTGTTCTCTCACATACATTAGAATAAAATCATCTACTTTTAGTAAGAATGAAAGTTGTAAAATAATAAAAATAGACACAATTGAATTTCACTATGAAATATTGCTATTTAAAATCAGAAATGCCACATAATAATTTCTACTTTGGCCAAGATAGAGTAACCCTTCCACCTGAAACAATAAAAATACACAGATATTTATGAAACAATGGTTTCCAAGATATTGGACATCAGGCCTCATGAGACAGTATTGCCTGAGAGATGACCAACAAATGAGTTCAGCTCTACCACTGTCCCTCCTTACTGCACCTAGAGAGTTTCCAGGCTGCAACACAGGGGAGGGAAACTGAGGCAGGGCCCAGCATATAGCATGAGTTGAGGAGTCAGAGCGGAAAGTCTCAGGTGACTGAGGGAGCCTGGGTTCTCATAAGAGAGTACTGAAAAGGAGAGAACCGCACAGGAAGAACTCTAGAGACAGGCAGAAGGACCCCCTTGAGTGTTCAGCAGAGATATTATTAGTGCTTGTAGGTGATTAAACTACCTGACGCTCAAGAAAGAATCACCCAAAAGGTTTTGAGGGAGCCGTACCCAGCACTGACAGTGAGCTGGAAATAATGCCCATTCCCACAAGCCGGACTAGAAAACGCCATAATTCATTGGCATTGGGCACAAATCAGATTTCCACTACACATGACTTTGGTCTTGCCTACCAAATCTTAAGGGCACAACCAAAAAGGATTAAAGTCTTTACAAGTTACTTAAAGTCCAGACAAAACTGAAGCATACATAGAAATATAGAAATATTCAGAACCCAAAAAGATGAAATTCACAATAATTGGCATCCAATTAAACGTTATCAGGCATGCAAAGAAGCAAGAAAATGTAACCCATAATAAGGAGAAAAATCAAACAATTGAAGTGAGCCAGAACCAATAGAGATGCTAAAATTAAAAACAAGCACATTGAGACAGTGATTCACTCTAAATTTCACATGTTGAAAAGTAGACACAAGTAAGATACAAAAAAAGACCAAAATCAAAAATTTAGAGATTAAAATTATGTTTGAGTCAAAAAATACAATGAGTAGAATTACTGGAAGATTAGACATCGTAGAAGAAAAGAATGGTGAAATAGAAGACATAGCAACTATCCAAAATGAAACACAGAGAAAAAAAGAACTGAAAGAAATGAGCTGTGGGATAACTGCAACAGCCTAACATATGTGCAATTGGAGTCCATGAGGAGGAAAGAGAGAAGGTGATCAGAAAAGTATTTAAAGAAGAATAGCTAAATATTTTCCAAATTTGAGGAAAACTACAAATCCACAGACACAAGAAGCTCAATAAACTCCAAAAAAAGAAACATCAAGATAATTACACTGTAGCACATCATAGTCAATTTCTCAAAACGAATCACAGAAAATCTTAAAAGCAATTAGAGAAAAAGAAACATTATGTACAGAGGAAAAACATAAGTATAATTGTACATTTCTCAGCAGAAACAATACAAACAAGAAGACAATGGAATAACATATTTAAAGCATGTAAAGTAAAACCTAGATTGAATAAAAATATTTTTCATACTTGAAGAAGAACTAAAGACTTTTTGTTTTGTTTTGTTTTTTGCTGTACGCAGGCCTCTCACTGTTGTGGCCTCTCCCGCTGCAGAGCACAGGCTCCAGATGCGCAGGCTCAGCGGCCATGGCTCACGGGCCCAGCCGCTCCGTGGCATGTGGGATCTTCCCGGACCGGGGCACGAACCCGTGTCCCCTGCATCGGCAGGCGGACTCTCAACCACTGCGCCACCAGGGAAGCCCTAAAGACTTTTTCATACATAAAAAATGGGAAGTATTTATCACAAGCAGATGACACCTACAAGAAATGTTAAAGGAAGTCCTCAAGCTGAAGGAAAATTATAATAGACAAAAATTCAAATCTACATAAAGGAATTAAGAGTACTGAAAATAATTAAATGAGTAAATATAACGAAGTTTTCCTCATTATTTAAATCGGTTTAAAAGATAACTGTTAAAAACAAAGAGACAACATATTGTAGAGTTATATGTAAAAACGAAATGGAACAAAGCACTGGAACAGAGTCTAGAAGACATACAAGTATACTGTAGTAAGGCTCTTATTCCACATGATAAGTGGTAAAAGACCACTTGAAGTAAACTGATAAGTTAAAGATGTATACTATAAATGCTAAAGCAACCACTAAAATAGTGAAACAAAAAGTTACAGCTAATAAACCTACATAAAAGAAAAAAAGTCATGAAAAATACTGAACTAATCAATAAGAAGGCAGAATAAGAGAATAATGGGACAAATAAGAGATGAAACAAACAGAAAACAAAAGAAAGATGATAGACGTAAACAACCATGTCAATAACCACATTAAAGATAAATGGTCTAAACACCACAAATAAATGTGCCAACTGTTGTGCCCAAGTTCTTTAGTGGATTATCTCATTTGATTCTCAAAAAAAAAAAAAAAAAAAACTATGAGGAGATTGATGCTCTAATCTCATTTTACAGATGTTCAGTGAAATTATATAATTTTGCTTTCAGTTAGAGGTAACCAGGAACTCCAGACCCTAAAAATCAGAATAACCCTCCTTCCTCTGGGAGATAACACTTTGCAAATGTTAAACACTATAACAGTCAGTTTCAATGATCCTGTCATAATTTTTATCACATCCACAGTACATAGTTCTTCACACTGATAAATGCACACCCTATGGGAAACAAAAAACCTTATTGGTTTATTTATTTGTGATAATTTTAAAATTATGTTGCCAAATCTCTAACTCTAAATTTGCTATTTACACAGTCCATTATTTTCTAGAATCAATCTTCCCACACTGAATGAATTTCTCAAATAATTGTGGCCTTACTGATCAGTATCATCACAGACAATAAACTCAAAATAATCCTCCACCTAAACTAGTAAGAACAATTAGTGTCCATATTTTCTCACCACATTCTGCTCATGCATTAATGCATTTATCTTCTTTGACTTGAAAACTGAAGATAAGCTAGCAAGTGAAATTTAGTTAAAAATCATGTGGGTGGGTTTCCCTGGTGGTGCAGTGGTTAAGAATCTGCCTGCCAATGCAGGGGACATGGGTTCGAGCCCTGGTCTGGGAAGATCCCACATGCTGCGGAACAATGAAGCCCATGAGCCACAACTACTGAGCCTGTGCTCTAGAGCCCACGAGCCACAGCTACTGAAGCCTGCGCACCTAGAGCCTGTGCTCTGCAACAAGAGAAGCCACTACAATGAGAAGCCCACGAACCACAACGAAGAGTATCCCCTGCTCACCACAACTAGAGAAAGCCTGCATGCAGCAACGAAGACCCAATGCAGCCAAAAATAAAATTAAAAATGTATATATATATAAAAAATCAATAGACTATTGAATACAATTTCAGAATTGTTATTAAAAAAATCATGTAAAGGGCTTCCCTGGTGGCACAGTGGTTGAGAGTCCGCCTGCCGATGCAGGGGACACGGGTTCGTGCCCCGGTCCGGGAGGATCCCACATGCCGCAGAGCGGCTGGGCCTGTGAGCCATGGCCGCTGAGCCTGCGCGTCCAGAGCCTGTGCTCTGCAACGGGAGAGGCCACAACAGTGAGAGGCCCGCGTACCACAAAAAAAAAAAAAAAAAAAATCATGTAGGTTAGGTAAGGGGTAATAAGCAAATCCTTAAGTAAAGATACAAGGTATGAGGTCAAAGACATCAGGCAGAATGTAGTCAAATGTCTTGATACTAGAACAGACTCTGCAAAACATCATCTTTTAAAGTAGGAAACTGATATTACATTGAGACTTTCTACGTGGTGAGCAGTGTGCTGAACATTGCACATTCACTGCCTCCTCATATTATTACAATGTAAGATACTTCTGAAATATTAATTGATAGGATTTCTATTCTCCATAGTTCCTTCTACTTTCTGGCCACTTTCTCACTGAGTCAGTCATTTCATGTTCCCTACTCATGAAAAGTATGACATGAGGGATCACAGAAATAAATAGACAAGGATTATTGGATTTTAAACATCTAACTCTCAAGACAATGTGAGAAACTCATACTATATAAATAAGTAAAATTGATGAATAAGAGAGAATTTATCCATCCAGGGACTATAAAAGAGGGAGGGCTTCCCTGGTGGCGCAGTGGTTGAGAGTCCACCTGCCGATGCAGGGGACACAGGTTCGTGCCCCGGTCCGGGAAGATCCCACATGCCACGGAGCGGCTGGGCCCGTGAGCCATGGCCGCTAAGCCTGCGCGTCCGGAGCCTGTGCTCTGCAACGGGAGAGGCCACAACATTGAGAGGCCCGCGTACTGCCACAAAAAAAAAAAAAAAAAAAAGAGGGAAAGAGATAGAAGAGATGTTAAGGTATAAAGAGAGAAATGGAGGTTGGTCAAGATGAGGATAAGGGGTCCAGATACAGAAGAAGCTTGTGGAAAGGAAATGAGCCACCGTTAAAGAACCTCTAACCTCTGCTCCAAGGCACACCACCTATTGCCAGTGACAAGGAGCTCTGTAGGAGCAGAATTCATGTTCAAAACTGTCCAGACTCCATCTGTGTGAGTACATATACCACTGGCACCTAGGAAATACATTAATCGTCCTCTCTAGTGGCTTCCACTGAGGATTTCCCTTTGATTGCATCAACATGGTACTAGCTGACTGTCCAGAAGAGCTGATGCCCTTAGGTTTTTCTATACTTTGCCCCAAAGATCCCAGCCTAATTTACCTACCACTTTTCACCAGCAAAGTATACTTCTGCATCTACACTACTCCCTTCCATGGAGGATTGGATTCTGGACTTCTAGAGGATGATTGAAAACAAGAAAGGGAAAAACTCTTACTTTTGTTCTTGTATTTAACTTAATGAATCAGTTTCATTTGTCTCTTGATCCAAGCTAGAGGTAAAACACATCATGTTATAGTTAAAACAGCCCCACTGGGTAGTGGTGGTAATTATTATAAGATAGAGAAAAAATCTAGGGTTCAGAGGGTTAAATTACGAACGAGTAATTTAACTCGAACATTAAATTACGAACAAATTCTGTTCTGAGAGCGCTTGTAAGTTCAATTTGTTCGTAAGTCCAACAAAGTTAGCCTAGGTGCCCAACTAACACAATCGGCTATATAGTACTGTACTGTAATAGGTTTATAATACTTTTCACATAAATAATATGTACATAAAAAACAAACAAAAAATAAAGAAGACATTTTAATCTTACAGTGCAGTACCTTGAAAAGTACAGTAGTACAGTACAACAGCTGGCATGCATGCTCTCATCTTTGAAAGTTCATAACTTGAAGGTTGGTATGTAGGGGATTTACTGCATATACCCAGGAGTGGAGTTGTTGGGTCATATGGTAGTTCTATTTTTAGTTTTTTGAGAAAGCTCCATATTGTTTTCCAGTGGCTGCATCAATTTACATTTCCACCAACAGTGTAGGAGGGTTCCCTCTTCTCCACATCCTTACCAACATTTGTTATTTGTGTTCTTTGTGATGATAGCCATTCTGACAGGTGTGAGGTGATATCTCATTGTGGTTTGTTTTGCATTTCCCTGATGATTAACAATGTTGAGAATCTTTTCTGTTGGCCATCTGCACATCCTTTTTGGAAAAATGTCTATTCAGGTCTTCTACCCATTTTTAAAATTGGGTTGTTTGTTTGTTTTGATGTTGATTGTATGAGTTGTTTATATATGTTTTATATTCACCCCTTATTGGTCATAATATTTGCAAATATTTTCTCCGATTCAGTAGGTTGTCTTTTCGTTTTGTTGATGGCTTCCCATTGCTATGCAAGAGCTTTTAAGTTTAATTTGGTCCCATTTGTTCATTTGCTTTTATTTCCTTTGCTTTAGGAGATGGAACCAAAAAATATTGCTACAACTTATGTCAAAGAGTGTTCTGCCTGTGTTTTCCTCTAGGAGTTTTATGGCTTCCCATCTTACATGAAGGTCTTTAATCCATTTTGAGTTTATTTTTGTATATGGTGTTAGAGAATGTTCTAACTTCATTCTTTTACATGTAGCTGTCCAGTTTTCCCAGCACTACTTAATGAAGTAGTCTTTTCTCCATTGTATATTCTTGCCTTCTTTGTCATAGATTAATTGACCATAAGTGCATAGGTTTATTTCTGGGATTTCTGTTCCATTGATACATGTGTCTGTTTTTATGCTGGCACCATATTGTTTTGATAACTTTAGCTTTGTAATATAGTCTGAAGTCACAGAGCATGATTCCTCCAGCTCTATTCTTCTTTCTCAAGATTGTTTTGGCCAATCAGGATCTTTCGTGTTTCCATACAAATTTTGAAATTATTTGATCTAGTTCTGTGAAAAATACCATTGGTATTTTGATAGGGATTGCATTGAATGTGTAGATTGCCTTGGGTAGCATAGTCATTTTCACAATAATTAATTCTTCCCATCCAAGAACATGGTATATCTTTCCATCTGTTTGTGTCGCTTCAATTTCTTTCATCGGTGTCTTCACTGATAAAACATCAGTGAACACCAGTTTTCTGAGTACCGGTTTTCACCTCCTTATGTAAGTTTATTCCTAGGTATTTTATTCTTTTGGGTGCAGTGGTAAATGGGACTGTTTCCTTAATTTCTCTTTCTGATAGTTCGTTGTTAGTGTATATCTTTTCTGGTATGTTCTGCTCTTTTTCATTGATGGTTGTTCTGCAAATAGTTAGGAGTTTTGGAGTTCTCATGAGAGTTGGTGAACTTAGGGTTTCTTCTCTGCCATCTTGGCTGATCTCCTTATCATCTTTTTTTCCCAACTATAAAGCTATGCATGTTTATTGTAATATATAAAATGATAAAAAAAATACATTTTGAAAATACAGAAAATTACAAGAAGGGAAAAAATATCACCCATAATTTTACCATCTCTATAAGCAGTATTGCCATTCAGTGCATATATTCCTAGTTATTTTTCTAGATTCACTTATGTTGTTGACTTTTATATTGTTAGATGCTCTCCTACTATAACTTGGGTACTTCAGAGATGTAAAAACATGGGTCTGTGTATTTTGCAACTGAGCACTAAGTCTGTTGAATATGTTCAGCCTTGTTTATAAAGTATGAACTGATGATTCTGTGGGGCAAAAGTCAGTAGAGAAGCTCACTCTGGGGATAACTGGACAGCAAATTCAGAACATGCAAGCATTTTTCTATATTTTATTTTAATTTGGCTCTTATTAGCATCTCTTTGCTTACAAATGGCTTTATTAGAAAACAGTTTGAAATAAATAAATTTTAAATTCATTCTTTTTTATTTTTGCAAATTACACAAACTATTTCCTGTTGTCATCTTATTTAAGTAGAAAAGGCCAAATCCTATTTCTTTTTTCTTGGATACAAGTGAGTAAGCCTCACTTAATGACACACCCCTGAGAAATGATTTGCAATAAATAACAGCTCAGAGGAACTAAAAAGCCCCAAGTAGAATTCAGAAAACAACTCTGTTGTCTTGTGCTAAACAACAAAATTTGCATGTTGTGAAAACACCAGAACTGGTGTTTATGTTCATGGCTCTCAGTCCTTAACTCATTTATTTGATCAATTTATTTTGTATTATGAAGCATTAAAAATAATTTATGTTTATATATCTGACAAATTGTGATAGAGACCATTGGTTCTCACCAAACATGGAGATATTTCCTACATCTCCCCTGCCCCAAGGCTTCTAGGTGTGGTCATGTGGTAAATTCTTGCAATGGAATATCAAATGGAGGGATGTAGGGCTGGGTCACTTCCACTAAAATGGTTAAGAATGAATGTTTCTCCCTCCACCCTTCTCTGTGTCTCTCCATAATCAGAAATTAAAAAACACATGGGTCTTGGAGTTCTAAGAGGAAGCAACCCAAGTCCCTGATTCACCACTTGAAGGAGAGTTGTGTTGCATAAAGTAGGATAAATATGAGTAAGAAATAAATCTTATTTTTGACAAACCACTGAATTAGAGGGGTTTATTTCTTATTGCAGCATGGTCTAGTTGCACATTTAGCCTTGTCTTATTGTTTTACAGGGGTAGAAGTGTGCATGTGAGAGTGTAGGTGGTAGCTGAGTAGCGAAAGGAACAGCCTGGGCCAGTTCTCAGTTTATTCTCAGCCTCTCAGCTCCACATTCACTCCCTCCTAGCTGCTCCACCATAATGACCTGGACTCCAAGCATTTCTCCTCTACTATGAGCATGATGTCCAGCTTTGTCAGTATAGGGTGCTGAGGGACATTGAAAGGGGCCTCTCTTCCTGTTCTGGAATGCTGCCTTTTTGCTCCTGCTGTAACAATCCATCAGTGTGTGTGTGTGTGTGTGTGTGTGTGTTCACATCCAGTGTCATTCTGCGCCAACTGCACATTCAGAGTGTACAGTCCCTCAGCCATCTTGCAGCCCAGCTGGGTCACAGTGACCACTGCCAGAGTCAGGCCTGTTGCTGGCAACAGCATGCCAGTGTCTGCCTCTGAGCCCCTGCGCATCAGCCTCAGCTCTCCTGGGCTGGGAGGGTTGTTTCCTCCAGCCCTCCTAATAGAACCACATTGCTCGCCAGGCCACATGCCACTGCCAGCAGTCAGGCTCCTAACAGCTAAAACTTTCTCCATGCCTGCCTACCCACAGATGTGCAGATCTGTCTGCCTGTACCCAGATGGCTGTTTCCTGCTTTCCTGGTAACTCTGGACCAGTTCTGGCCTGGACAACTCAGCAAACTTGCCTGCCATCCAGTAGATTATAACCACTGTTATTCCAATGAGGTCTGAACCCTGGCTTTGGGGAGGGGGCCCCTTCTAAATTGTCCTTCCTTATGTGATCTTATCTACATATATATATTATATATATATATTATATATATATATTATATATATAATTTATATTATATATTATATAATTTATATTTTAACATTTTAAACATTTATATTTATATAAATGTTTATATATATTTATATATATTTATATATATTTAAACATTTTAAACATTTATATATATTATATATATATTATATATATAATTTATATTATATATTATATAATTTATATTTTAACATTTTAAACATTTATATTTATATTTTAAAGGAGCACAATAGTTAAAAATATTTGAGAAATAATGAACCTAAAGAGAATAGATGAATGAATGAACGAATGAATGAATGAGGTGACTGGTAAGAAAAAACTAAACTGGGCATATCTGAGAAGAGTTGGCCTATGTAACCAAGAAGAATTATAAGCAGCAAGTTTATAGCAGGAGAAGATGAAAATTTAAGTTTCTTTACGTGAGTTTTTTTCTAGAGTTTGTCCAAGGAAAGTTAAAACAACAAACTATCTTACTAAAATTAGGAAAGGAGCTACAATTGAGTAGGAAATGCAACCAGCATATAAAGCTTTTTCTCTGGACCTTTGCACCGCCTTAAATATATATATCAGGTCTAGAGTCACGAGCACTATTCAAGATCAATTTTCAGCACTAAATTTGGTTTACCTACAGCAGAAAATATACCAGGAATGTATTCAATAGTTTGCAAACTCCCTTCCCAGATGGGTCTACCTCTATGAATCTCTAAGAAGGATTAATCCCGTATCAGAGACAGATTTTCTTGTTCATTTAGGAAATGCCAACATGTCTGGTATCAAAAATAAGTTATCATAGGGAAACTAGGCTCAGAGATGCAGCTAAATCAACAGTAAAGAAGGATATTTTCTTTTGTTACATTTTAATTTCACTCTCAATCACTAGGTAGGCTGTGCTGTTGTTTAGAAATTTTCAAATTTCAAATATGAGATTAAAATATTTTAATTTTAAAACACTTATAATGTAAGATAAATGTTAGTTAACCTCTAATGTCTTTACTAGGATGCATTAGTCTATATAATTACAAAAGTGAAAATTAATAGGAATTCCTTTTGTAAAAATATCTGGGTTTTCCATATTCCACTAAATTGGGTACAACATTTTCCTGTTCAGAAATTTTACCCATACACATGCAGAGGACTGCATTTCTGCCGAGTCAGGTTAGATAAATCATTGTCTTTGTTCAGTCTTTCTTCTTAATAATACACAGGGGAACTATAGATTACATGCAGTCATTTTTAATTTCCAGTTTTTCACTCTCATATTTTTCACATACCAATCATTATTTTTCTTACCATTGATTTTTCTTCCTTGCACCACATGAATCATTTTAATTTTCCTGATGTTAATATTCAGTGTTTAAGGATTTTAACAAAATTTTACATATTCACATCGATAACAAAAATAACCTCAGATCTTCCCTGTCCCTATATCCATATTTTTTTGTAATGTGACTTTGTAACATTTCCCATTAACAGGAAGAGTTCATTTCTCTGCCACTGAGTCTAGATTGAAATTTTGATGCGCTTTGGACAGTAACATGTCATTATGCCAGTTCTGAGTCAAAGCCTCTTGAGGTCTTGTTCACTTTTACTCTTTTTCAACTGCCATTTCAACAAGCCCAGGCTTATGTGTTCTGTGATGGGAGAGAAAGTGGAGCGAAGATGTGCCATCTCAGCGAAGCCATCGTAGACCAGCTCGCCTCCAGCCAACTTGAGAGTTGACTGCAGTCACATGAGTGAGCCCCGCTGAGATCAGAAGAACCAGAAGGCTGAGCACAGCTCAAATTGCTGGCAAACAGAATATAAGCTAAATGAATAGCTTTTCTTTTAAGCCACTAAGTTTTGGGGTGGCTTGGTATGCAGCAAGAGCTAACTGATACATTTATCCTATACTTTCACCATTTTATCTGTTAGAATTCAGATTCTCCCTCACAATGATATTCATTCACATTAGAACTCACATTCTGATTTGGACGGCCAAAAATACATTAATATTTTGGAACAAATGTAGGCAACTATACATAAATTCCTGGGTGGTATCATAAATATCTATGCTGGGCTTCCTGGTGGCACAGTGGTTGAGAGTCCGCCTGCCGATTCAGGGGACACGGGTTCGTGCCCCGGTCCGGGAAGATCCCACATGCCGCGGAGCGGCTGGGCTTGTGAGCCATGGCTGCTGAGCCTGCGCGTCCGGAGCCTGTGCTCCGCAACGGGAGAGGCCACAACAGTGAGAGGCCCGCGTACCGCAAATAAATAAATAAATAAATAAATAAATATCTATGCTGCTTGCTTGCTTTTTCATGAAGACACATACATCAGATAGCTTTAGAGGATGTTCTGTTTAAAACAGTAAAAATAAAATGTAGCCCCTGCTAGAGACTACACTAAACACTTTATAAGCTGTGTCTCAATTTTACCTTATAGCCTCCCACAAGATAAAATGAATACCATCGCTGTGTGGGTTTTTTTCTTCAAATAAGAGAACTGAGTCTTGGAGAATTTAAATAATTTTCCCAAAGTCTACCCAAGGCGTAGAAATGAGATTAAATGAACAATCTCTGACTCTAAATCCTGAGTGATTAACCATAAAGTATGTTGTCTACAATGTTCCAGAAATGTAAAGAAGGGACAGCCTTTGATATGATTTCAAAGCGTTTCCCATTCAACCAAATTCAGCTGGAGAAATTAAATGTGAAAAAGCGGGTAAAGTTCATGTTCCTATATTGCAACCTAAAGAAATTTACTAGTTCTCAATCAACTCAATAAGTTAGCAACCCACCTGTTTAACCCACTGTTGTTATGTCACTGTAATATACATAAATTCAAGTGAAGACAAAATGTTGGTGGATAGAACAATCAATCTTACTAACTTGCTCTTCCAAAGCTAATGGGTTTACAGTGGCATCACATGAAAGTGCAAGGTGCAAATTCATGTCATGTAAGAGTAAAAACAAGCAGCAGAGAAACTAAGTGCAAAGTTACATTTACAAATTAATAAGCTGTCACTTATGTTGTTGCACAATCCTACATCTATAGTTTCATCAACCAAAACATTCTAAAAATTGAAAAAAAAAACTTGATAACATACAATGAGTGTATACAATTTGTATACAGTGAGTGTATACTCATTGAGCAAGAAAATCTAGACTGAAGTGATGTAAAAATATTTATAGTCTCTGTTTATATTTCGTAGTATGATTATTCATACATTTTACTGAAGAAATTTTTTGACTATGTGGTTTTGCCTCAGTCCCTGCTGAAAGTGCTATGTGATTTAGAATATATGCTGTGTGCAAAACTTCTAAAGTTCAAAAAGTCTTAATTGTAAAATAATCTGAAAACAAAAACTTTAGATAAGTGATTGTAAACTCAAAACATGATTTGAGCCTGAAATTCGGCCAATAAGTCTTTATTCCTCATGTTTATAATGGATTTAATCAGTCATTTCCATTTTAGTCTGAATGAGTAATCAAATACTTTTTAGGGAGCATATTTTGATAAGAAGAGGGGGAAAAAAAGAAGAATCTGAAGTCTTTTTTTTTTTTACTTCCTCCATAGTTGGTTTTTAAAACAGAAATACATCAACACAGAAAAAATAAAATATGACTTCCGAATAGAATCTCAATGTTATAAATCCTCATAATGTAAAAGAAAAATTGTTCACATAACAGAAATTGGGAGGTGGTTAGTAGATATAGAGAGGAGAGCAGGAACACAAATATTTCTCATGGTGGGGACTAAGGAGATACTGTCTAAGGTTGATGGAAGAGGGCATTGAAAATTTTGTGTATTATTCAAAGTTTAAAAGCAAAAAGAAGAAGTAAATGATAATAAAATTATCGACTTTGGGAGTTAGGAATGAGGGAAAATTAAGAGCAATGCAAATAAACGGAAGTTCTATCTTTCAACATGAGAAGTAAACAGATATGACTAAATTTGATAAATGATGAAATATATATCATTTAGAAATAAAAAGCTTACTATGAGAAGAAAACAAAGCAGAAATGGTTCCAAATGGGTTGCTTCTGGGGAATAAAAGGAGGACAGAGGGGTAGATCAGAGGCTAATTTTAATGATTGTGGTACCATTTTAAAAATAAAAAGTAAATAAAGCAAAACTGTGGTAGTGCTAGTTGATTAAAATAAAAGAGTCACTAGAAAATAAGTGAGTGGTGGTCACTTTAAATAGGGTGGTCTGAGAGTGACTTATGAGAGGGGGTAGCCAAGAGAAAATCTGGAGTAAATGTGCTCCAGGCAGACAGAGCTCCCTATCCAGAGGTGCTCAGGGGGAGTGAGCTTGGCATGTTGGAGGAAGAGACAGGAGGCCTTAGTGAGCCAAGGGAAGCACCACGCTAGGGAACAGGGAGGTGTGCAGCAGCCAGATGGTGCAGACCTTATGGCTCATGGCATGAAGTTTGGGTCACATTCTAATTAACATGGGAAGCTGTCAAAGGGGTTTAAGTAGTGGAGAGATAGGCTCTACTTCAGATTTAGAGAGACAGTAGTAGCTGCTCTGCTAGAAGTAGACAACAGGGGGTAAGCATGGACTTACCCCCTGGTAAGGCAGGGGGACTGGCTAGGATGTTCCTGCCAAGGGTCAGGGAGAGAAAATGATGAGTTGGTGACCATTGTTTAAGGTTTGAGACATCCTTTTGGAAGTAAATCAAACAAGGCTTACTCATAGGTTAGATGTAGAGAGTGAAGACAAAACAGTGGGGACTCCAAGCAATGGGATGAATAGTAGTGATTTTAACCATCTTGATTGGGGTCACAGATGTTTTTGGAGCAGAAACCCAGAGTCTTTTTTGTGCACGATCAGTCTGAGATGTCCATTAAAAACTCAAATGAAGACACTACACAGGAAGTTTGATATATGAATCTTGAGTTAGGGACCGGGTTAAACTGCTGATATAAACTTAGTAATCATCAGCATACAGGTGGTCCTTAAAGCCAGGAGGGGCTCACCTTAGGAAAAAGGGTACATAATAAAAATAGCTAGTGTTCATTACATGCTTACCGTATGTCTAAGACTCAGCTAAGTGGTTTTTACATGCTATGCTGGGCAGTCCCCAAGGCCACCCCAGCTTTTATGATTTGCTAGGAGGACTCACAGAGCTCAGCATATGGTCATAATCACAGCCGTGATTTGTTACATCAGAAGGATACAAAGCAAGATCAGGAAAAGGAAAAGGCACCTGGGGTGAAGTCTAAGGGAAACCAGGTCCTCTCTGTGGAGTCACACAGGACGTGCTTCCTTACCCCAGCCATGAGTGTGGTAACCCCTGTGAAATATCATCAAACAGCGAAGGTTATGAAAGGCTCAGTGCCCGGGATTTTTATTAGGGGCAGATCACGTAGGCAGCCTATGCCTGGCACTTGCCAAAATTCCAGACTCCAAGAGGGAAAGCTGGTGTTCAGCAGAAACCATATTGTTTTCATGAGCAGCTTAGGTGCAGTGAGGGCACCCTTATCAGTTAGGTGGTTAGGAACCCTCCTGAAATCCAAGTCCCCAAAGGCCAGCCCAAGGCCAACCTCATCAGAAGCCTTTCTAAAGATAAGCAGCCAACACTGCTCTGTTGACTCTTTTCTGCACAAGTCTTAAATTATTTGACTCCAACCACCTTCTGAGATAAGTCCTATTACTATCTTTGTTTCACAGATGAGGCAACAGGAGGAGAAAGCTCTGTCAGCTAACAGGTGAAGAGTTTGGGAATTGAAACCTGGCAGTTTGGTGCCTGTGAGAGAGCTCTTGGGTACTTTGCAAAGGAGCCTCTTGCAATAGAGAACAGAAAACACCAGGGGAGAAGGGTTGAAGGGCTGAGCCTTGGATGCACCGACAGTTAGAGGTCCAATGGACAACGGGGCAAGACCAACCAATGAAATGGGCAGAAAGCCAGGAGGCCATGCAGTCTGTCTCAGGACTGAAATGAGTTATTTGGAATCAGCACATCGGAGGGGTGCAAAGATTGTTGCTGACAAGTTAAGTACATGAATTAACTTTAATTTTCCAGCTTTGTCTCCTACCGCAATGTCAAATACTCTACCTCTGACCACAGGGGCCAGATGCTTTTCCACAGGCATTACCATTGCTATCGAAGCTGCTATTCCTTTACACACATTCTCCCTATTATCTGAAATGCTATTCCACTGTTTCCTAGGTAGCACTTTCTAGTCATCTTTCAAGAGCTGTACCTAATAGTCCTTTCTTTGTAGAATATTGTTGTCTCTCCTAAACAGAGTCATCTACTTTATCCTCAGAGTTCTTTTCTTCATACTCCTAAGACAAATCTATTCTTATTAAATTCATTTTATTTGATTACTTTTCAGCACCCTTCTCTAGCCTGCACCTGCACCTTATTCATATCTATACTGTCAGCATCTAGGGTAGTGTTAGAACATAGCAGATGCTCAAGAAATATGAGAGGGAGGAAGGAAGGAAGGAAGAAAAGAAGGAAGGGAGGAAAGAAGGAAAGGAAGTGGGGAGAGCAAGGGAAGAGGAAGGAAGATAGACTGAGGGAGTTCCACTGAGGAGCAGAAAAGCTAAACAGGGAGATCAGCTGGGTGCCTTGTGACCACCTGGGGTGGGGGGATAGGGAGGGTGGGAGGGAGGGAGATGCAAGAGGGAAGAGATATGGGGATATATGTATAGCTGATTCACTTTGTTGTAAAGCAGAAACTAACACACCATTGTAAAGCAGTTATACTCCAATAAAGATGTTTAAAAAAAAAAAAAGCTAAACAGAAGAAGTGTTTGGGGTGAATGTATATAATATTTCCTGAAACTCAAGCACCTGAGATTGAATTGGAAATATTTTATTTTATTTTATTTTATTTTATTATTATTTGGCGGCACCATGCAGCCTGTGGGATTTTAGTTCCCCAACCAGAGATGGAACCCGGGCCCTTGGCAGTGGGAGTGCAGAGTCTTAACCACTGGACCGCCAGGGAATTCCCTGGAAATACTTAAATTCTAATAATGTGTGTATTGAATTTGCATTTGCTTAACTGGTGTTATGCAAACACATCTATAAAACTTACTTTCCATGCATACATAAGTACCTGAGAGATATAGATTGAAATGTCCTAGGTACTGTTTTTTTCTTCCTTCCACCAAAGTCTTTCTTGGACTAGCTAAAATGCAAAATTTCATGAGAGGAGAACAAGAGGAACATTTTAAAGGGAAGTTTATTTCCTAGTGTAAATGAATTTATCAGGACTTTTCCCAGGGACACATTTTTTCTTTCAGGAGAAGGAGGAAAAAATATGGGAATATGGGGACTCTAAGACAGGTAGCCATAAAGGAAAAAAATTATCCAGAACTAAGAGGCTAAGAGATCAGGGAAATCAAATTGTGTGCTTCACACAATATCTCGTCTTCTGAAATACAACCAGAAAAACTCCTATATGGAGATACAAAGGGGATCTTGTTTCCAAAGGGGTATAGAGATTGGTAGAGGAAATGCCAGTCATACATGGTACTTAACCACGTGGGACAGGGGATATGGGACACAGGCTCACTCTAGGCATGGACCAGCTATGAGGGCTGACTGCAGGCCATATTCTACTCCTGCTATGTGTTCAAGAATATTCCTCAGACTGGGGTGCATGAGACAACATGGAAAGTTGGCAGGACCATCTGACCATAGCTCCACAGTTCTCCCCTACTCACAGATGTTTCCTGCCTTCCCCATGAAGTGCAGCCTCCTCTGAGGCCTCTGGGTTTTCTTGTAAATGCATCTGCAGTAGCCAGATCCTGTTTCAAAGTTTGTTTCAGGCTAGCCAGCATTAAAAGGAGAGTCATGAAGGGTTTATTAGAGGAAACACTGAACACAGTGAACTGATTCTATGTCTTTATGTCCCCTTTTTTAGCCACTCCATTTTTATTATGGATAAACTGATTTTCAACCTAACTGACTTTTTATTCAAGAAACAGAAAAAGAAAGGAAAGAGAGAGAAGTGAGTTTTGCATCCTATACAATTCTTTCTTAAATGAGTTGAGATTTGATAGATGTTAAAAAATGCATTTACAGAAATTAATAGCATTTTAGGTGCAAGTACTGGGGAGTGTAGTGTATGTGTGTGTGTGTGAGCGTGTGTGTATGTTTCTCGAGGAGGTTGCCTAACTGCTTCTGCTCACTCTGAGCAACTAAACCATAATTCTAACAGTGTAGGTGTTCATATTCACAGCATCTTTAAATAAGGACAAAATGTGCTGTTGGAAGTGATTGCAACCACACTCTGTAAAGAGATCCACACTCAAGTGATAGTCCGTGAAGCCCATCCCTGCTTCAAAGCTTCTGCAGTTGCTCCTGCTTCCTGCTGAATCATTTTGCTGCACATCTCAGAGCTCACCTCTCTCACCATTGAGGTCTGAGCTCAGGAGGCTTTCCCCAACCACACGGGCCATGCGCCCACGCTCCCACCTTATCATCCTATCTGATTTCTTCTATCCTCTGTGGAGTGTCTAACACAATCCAAAACAATATGATGGACTGATTGATTGATTGACTCTATTGGAGAATGTAAGCTGAGAGTTGGAGCTTTCTTTTCATTCTACCCCCAGATTATCAGAACAGTTTCTGGCACTTTGGAAGCACTAACAAGGTATTTGATGTGAAAGTCAGAATGATTTCTAAAGCCTGTAGAATGGATTGTGACGTTGTCTCCTCTAACTCCTCAATAAGAAACTCTTCATGAGCCTTAACCATTTTGCTAAGTAAACAGTCTGTGTTTGTCACATGGGAATCATCTGTGTCTAGCACTTCCTATTGCCTCTGCATATTCTAGTTATTCTAGTGGGTTCTGAATGCCCTTTTCCTGCCCCAGGTTCCAACTAATTCTAAAGTGATATTTTTATCATGTTTATTAAGTCTTCTTAAAGTCTGAAAACAGTGGAGTTATAACTCAGTTTCTCTCACTGAAGGATCTTGTCTGCTTTATCTGTATGCTTTCTCATTGAGACTAGTTTTAAAATTCTTTCCTGGGGAAGAGTTTCATTTGGTTTTAGTCAAACTGAAATTTTACACTTGCAAAGCTGTCTTTCATCCTTTTCCTTTGGAATAATAGCTTAGGATGTGATTGGTTAATCATTTTGTGTATAATCATACTGATTACACATGAATGTGAAAAAAACCCCTGAATCCGACCGACATTGCAGCCTATTAGCTCATGGACTGACTCTCCCCCGAGATTTGTGTCTGGTCCATCTAGTGTTGACCAGTAAGATATTTAAATTTCAGCTATTAGCCAGCCTTTGAAAATGGAGAACTTGCACATGAAATGTGACATTCCAAACTTCTCTTGAAAATCTAAGGATCTGGGGAAAAATAATCATCTGGACAATAATCTCCTTGGACTACTAGCACCTTCCTTTTTTAGGTGGGTCATGAAGCCTCTAGCTGCCCAAATCCTCAACCCTCCCTGTTGCTGTTCCAAACTAAACCAGAACCTGTTCCTTTTTTCATCAGAAGTCTATATTCTTTTAGTTATTTTGACTGCTTGAGAATTGAAAGATCTAAATGTCTGTTCATGTTCTAAAAATTTCAGTGAAGCTAGTATACTTCTTTATTTTAAAAAGGCAACCACAACTCAACAGTAAATATTAGTTATATATTCATTGTAGTCTTCATAAGCAAGCAATTTAGAAAAAAATATGTGGGATAGCTTGGCCTCTGTAGAAGACTACCCCTGCAGGGGAAAATATTCTCATTACTAGGCACAGGAATAGTTTTTCTGGAATTACAAAGTCAGGGTTATGTTGAATAAAGGAATATCCTCACCTTTAATAGGAGTTAAAGGAGTAGAATGTTTTCTCTCAATAGATTCAAAGCTTCGTCTGTTAAAGGAGACAGAACTGTGTTTGAATTCTGACTTTTTCTTTATCTTCTGTGAATCATTGGCAAGTCTGTGAATATCAGATCTTTTAACTGTGGGATGAAAGGACTATAGGCACCACCATGAGGGGCAATAAGGAAGAAATGGTAATATACATAAAGTGGTTAGTCTTTTATCCAGCCAAAACAGGCTGCCCTATGTGTTTTAATCTTCACCACATCATCAATTCTTTAACCCCATGCTCTTTAGAAGGCGTGTAAGCTGACAACAAGATAAAGATGGAATGCAAGAAAGCCACGGTTATGTGTTCAAACCTTTTCATCTAAAGACAAAGGGTATATATTTTTAACATCTTTATTGGAGTATAATTGCTTTACAATGGTGTGTTAGTTTCTGCTGTACAGCAAAGTGAATCAGCTATACATATATATATGTCCCCATATCCCCTCCCTCTTGCATCTCCCCCCCACCCTCCCTATCCCACCCCTCTAGGTGGTCACAAAGCACTGAGCTGATCTCCCTGTGCTATGTGGCTGCTTCCCACTAGCTATCTATTTTACATTTGGTAGTGTATATATGTCCATACAAAGGATAATATAAATACTAAAATATAAATGCTTACAGACATTTATATAAAATATATACCAAATATATATACCAAGGTAAATAATTGCCTATGGTTCTCAGATTTCTGGATTTCATGAGGCAGAAAATTTTAAATATAAAATTTAAAAAAAACACAGAACTTTTTTTTTCCCTGAGTAAGCAAACAAACAGCAAAAGAAAAAAGTTGCAATTTATTATTATTACCAACATTTTATGTAAGAAAGGACATTTAATTCTCCTCAGAAAGGGTAAGAAGGACAAAATTTCAGAATGAATGACAGCTCTTTAAACTGAATCAATGTAACCTAATGAAAAACTCACCAGATTACTCTTATTATTCTTATTTTTCCATAGACTATAAAAGTGTCCCTGAACCAAAGACCTAGATCAGCATTTGAAAACCATTTGTGTAGACTCCACTTAAAGTTTAAAGTTCTTGTTTCAGTGCCTAAGCTTTACTGTCACGTATTTAAATTATAGTATCTGCAAAAGTAAACCTGACCTAATTAGATGACTTTGTTCCTCAAACTATCACACAAACCTCCAGCACTGGGATTAACCAAGTGCTTATAAGTTTCTGTGTTTGATGGGTTGATTGGGGGGAAGGAAAGAGACAGGTTGAATGTCTTCCCTTCCAAATCCCTTTTCCATCCATCCATCCTCTGTCAACAAGTTTGTGGAGGGAGTGAAGGGAGTAATGGCAGAGACAGCTAGCTTCTTCCCAATATCTTTTCCCATTCCTCCTTAGGAACAGAACTCTGATTCTGTTGAAGTTGGCAATGTGCGCAGCTAAACCTCCTTCATTAATCAAGTTCCCTTGCAGACAGTGGTGGCTAGGTGACACCATTCTGACCAATGAGCTACTGTAGAAATTGGTGGTGAGGCTTGAGCAAAACACTCTTTAAAGCAGGGGCTTTCTTAGCTGCCCCCTTTTTCCCCATGGAAAAAACAAAACACTATGGCCAGATCTGCTACTGGCAACAAAACTCAATTCGTAACTTATGCAAATATAATAAATAGAAAAAGGAAGAAATACTCTTTCCTCAGTAACAGAATAGAAGAACATGGTAATAGGAAGAACATACTACTCTACATCTTAGTGACTGATGAACCACTACATATGTATCGTAATAAGTCAGCCTGTTTCCTTGGGAATTTAAAAGTAGAACGTGGATAACCTCATTATTCGTCATTACGTATATAATAGTAGACAAAAAAGCATGTATAACATGTTATGAGTTGAACTGTGTTCCCCCAAAAGATATGTTGAAGTTCTAACTTCCAGTACCTCGTGATGTGACCTTATTTGGAATCACAATCATTGAACATATAATTAGTTAAATTAAGATGAGGTCATTCTGCAGCCAAGTGACTGGTGTCCTTTTAAGAAGTGGCAAGAGAGACACACAGGAGGAGAATGCCATGTGACAATGGAAGCAGAGATTGGAGTGCTGTAATTGCAAAAGCTAAAGAACATCAGGGATGGCTGTCCACCATGAGAAGCTAGGAAGAAGAAGGGAGGATTTTGAATAATCAGAGGGAGCATGGCCCTGCCAACACCTGGATTTTGGACTTCTAGACTCCAAAATCATAAGAGAATAAATATCTGTAGATTTACCTCACCCAATTTGTGGCATTTTGTTACAGCAATCCTATGAATGAGTACTACGCAAACCAAGATACTTTTACTGAAGAACGTTAATGCACTTTAGGAGTTAAAAATCAAGATAATTGTACATCTTATTTGAAAAACTTTTTCTAATGATAGATTTTCTTATTTTTTCTATTAGATAATACAGAAACTTTTAAAGAAGAAAATAAATCTGTTTACAATACCACAAGTAACCAGTAACACTTTGTGGCATTTGCTTTCAATATTTTGTGTATGAAATTTGTGGGCGATATTTATATGTTTGTGTAGAATTATGCCTGTGTATTTATTGTGTGTACATGAGAGAAAGAGAAAGACATTGTGTGAATATTATATTTCTCCCGCCCTCTCCTCCCTCTCTCTTTCGTTTCTGTCTTCCACACATATTTGGGAACACTGAATGCCCAGGCACTCTCCTGGGTACTAGGGACACAGTGGTGAATATATCAGATAAAATTCCTCCTTTTATGTGTTTTACAATTTGGTTTATTATACAAAATAGCCTGGCATTTCCAAAACATTGTGTTAAAATGGAGCAGCGCAGACTGTCATGGAAGCACATCCGCTGGTACTAAGCATACGCTGGAGAGTTTGAGGAGGGCTTCCTGGAGGAGTTAGGTCTCAGCTGAGGACAGATGGAAGAACAGCAGCAGTTAGGAAGAGAAGAAGACCAGGGGTATTCCAAGCAGAAGGAGAGGCGGATGCAGAGACCTGGGCAACAGAGAACAGGACATGTTTGAAGATCAGAAAGAAGTTCAGTATTCCCAGATTATTAATAGAAGGGGAACACTGGCAAGAGATGCAGTATGCAAGGGCCAGACCATGAAGGACATTCTAAAGGCTATTTAGAAATTGGACTATCTTAATATAGAGAAAAACAGTGAGGAGTTTATGCAGATGAACTGAAATGATCAGATTTGCATTTTAGGAAGATCTGATTGGAAGCAATGTGGAAGATATACTGAAAAGGGTCAAGGTTACCGAAATGATCCATGAAAAAGATGATGGCAGCTCAAAACAGGGCTTGACAGTAAGGATTGGGACATTATCAAAAGGTAAAAGTGAGGACGTGGTACTTATTGGCATAACAAGCTTATTAACTAAAAAACAGTGATGAAGAGGACGTGACTAGGGCCTAGTGGGTAGACGGCAGTACTGGTCATGAGATAGCATCAGGGATATGGCAACAAAAGAAAGTTTGGGGTGAATGACATAAAAGAGATAATGAATACTTGACATTTTGAATTTAAGATGATTCTGAAACATCCATGTAGACAGACACTTGGGGAATATGTCTAATGCTCAGCAAAGAATTTTGAGCCAGAGACTTGCATTTCAGAGTTGTCAATGCATTTTTGATAATGTTGAAGCTTTGGGAATAGACAAGAGTGCCCATGAAAAATGTGCAGACTGAAAAGAAAGTGATTGACTGAGTTCTAAGAAACAACAGGATTTAAGGGGCAGGCAAAGTAAGCGTAACTTACACCAGAGACAGCAAAGCAGAAGCCAGAGTGGAGAAAGAACGAGGAGTGTGCAATGCCATGGATGTCAAGTGGAGATAGCATTTCATGAAGAAAATCAATACTCAGTTGTAGTGATTAAAACAATGCAGTTCAGGCATAAGAATAGGTAGATCAATGGAAATTACTAGGCTAAGATGCCTAAATATATGTGAGACTGCATTCTATGATAAAAGCAATGTTTAACTCAATAGATGCAGAGAAAGCTTTTAACAAAATTCAACACCCATTTATTATAAAAACCCTCCAGAAAGTAGCCATAGAGGGAACTTTCCTCAACATAATAAAGGTCATATATGACAAACCCACAGCCAACATCATCCTCAATGGTGAAAAACTGAAAGCATTTCCACTAAGATCAGGAACAAGACAAGGTTGCCCACTCTCACCACTCTTATTCAACATAGTTTTGGAAGTTTTAGCCACAGCAATCAGAGAAGAAAAGGAAATAAAAGGAATCCAAATTGGAAAAGAAGAAGTAAAGCTGTCACTGTTTGCAGATGAAATGATACTATACACAGAGAATCCTAAAGATGCTACCAGAAAACTACTAAAGCTAATCAATGAATTTGGTAAAGTAGCAGGATACAAAATTAATGCACAGAAATCTCTGGCATTCCTATACACTAATGATGAAAAATCTGAAAATGAAATCAAGAAAACACTCCCATTTACCATTGCAACAAAAAGAGTAAAATATCTAGGAATAATCCTACTTAAGGAGACAAAAGACCTGTATGCAGAAAATTATAAGACACTGATGAAAGAAATTAAAGATGATACAAATAGATGGAGAGATATACCACGTTTTTGGATTGGAAGAATCAACATTGTGATAATGACTCTACTACCCAAAGCAATCTACAGATTGAATGCAATCCCTATCAAACTACTACTGGCATTTTTCACAGAACTAGAACAAAAATTTTCACAATTCGTATGGAAACACAAAAGACCCCGAACAGTCAAAGCAATCTTGAGAACGAAAAAGGTAGCTGGAGGAATCAGGCTCCCTGACTTCAGACTATACTACAAAGCTACAGTAATCAAGACAGTATGGTACTGGCACAAAAACAGAAATATACATCAATGGAACAGGATAGAAAGCCCAGAGATAAACCCATGCACATATGGTCACCTTAGCTTTGATAAAGAAGGCAGGAATGTACAATGGAGAAAGGACAGCCTCTTCAATAAGTGGTGCTGGGAAAACTGGACAGGTACATGTAAAAGTATGAGATTAGATCACTCCCTAACACCATACACAAAAATAAGATCAAAATGGATTAAAGACCTAAATGTAAGGCCAGAAACTATCAAACTCTTAGAGGAAAACACAGGCAGAACACTCTATGATATAAATCACAGCAAGATCCTTTTTGACCCACCTCCTAGAAAAATGGAAATGAAAACAAAAATAAACATATGGGACCTAATGAAACTTCAAAGCTTTTGCAGAACAAAGGAAACCATAAACAAGACCAAAAAACAACCCTCAGAATGGGAGAAAATATTTGCAAATGAAGCAACTGACAAAGGATTAATCTCCAAAATTTACAAGCAGCTCATGCAGCTCAATAACAAAAAAACAAACAACCCAATCCAAAAATAGGCAGAAGACCTAAATAGACATTTCTCCAAAGAAGATATACAGACTGCCAACAAACACATGAAAGAATGCTCAATATCATTAATCATTAGAGAAATGCAAATCAAAACTACAATGAGATATCATCTCACACCAGTCAGAATAGCCATCATCAAAAAATCTATAAACAATAAATGCTGCAGAGGGTGTGGAGAAAAGGGAACCCTCTTGCACTGCTGGTGAGAATGTGAATTGGTACAGCCACTATGGAGAACAGTATGGAGGTTCCTTAAAAAACTGCAAATAGAACTACCATATGACCCAGCAATCCCACTACTGGGCATATACGCTGAGAAAACCATAATTGAAAAAGAGTCATGTACTAAAATGTTCATTGCAGCTCTATTTACAATAGCCAGGAGATGGAAACAGCCTAAGTGTCCATCATCTGATGAATGGATAAAGAAGATGTGGCACATATATACAACGGAATATTAGCCATAAAACGAAATGAAATTGAGCTATTTGTAATGAGGTGGATGGACCTAGAGTCTGTCATACAGAGTGAAGTAACTCAGAAAGAGAAAGACAAATACCGTATGCTAACACATATATATGGAATATAAGAAAAAAAGTGTCATGAAGAACCTAGGGGTAAGACAGGAATAAAGACACAGACCTACTAGAGAATGGACTTGAGGATATGGGGAGGGAGAAGGGTAAGCTGTGACAAAGTGAGAGAGTGGCATGGACATATACACACTACCAAAGTAAAATAGATAGCTAGTGGGAAGCAGCCGCATAGCACAGGGTGATCAGCTCGGTGCTTTGTGACCACCTGGAGGAGTGGGATAGGGAAGGTGGGAGGGAGGGAGACGCAAAAGGGAAGAGATATGGGAACATATGTATATGTATAACTGATTCACTTTGTTATAAAGCAGAAACAAACACACACACACACACACACACACACACACAAAGCAACGTTTTAAATTAGTGGCAAAGAGATAGATTATTTAGTAAATGGTACTAGGTCAAGAACAAGTTGTATAGAAACATATATATAGGAAATGAACTTTTCTCCTTTCTTTATACCAGTAAAGTTTCTAAGTATACCAGAAATGTAAATAATTACAAAGTAAAGTTGTAAAAATACTTTAAAGTGATATAAATGATAGAGCGATACAGTGTTGGGATGGAGAAAGTCATTCTAAGCATGACATGAAGGCTAGAAATTATAAGGGAAATATTGATACATATAGGTAACCTACAAGCTTAAAACTTTTCCATAGAAAAAATGTCATAAAATGTAGATAAACAAAATATGGGGAAAAACTTGCAATACAATATATAGAAAAGGAATACTATCCCTCCTGTACACAAGACTCTAAAAAAATTTTTTTTAAATGTAGTAGTTAAATGATTCCTTAGAAAAATATGTGGAAATGTGAGTATGCTACCCACAAAAGACAAGATATAAAAGGATAATGAATATATGAAATGTATTAAGAATCCCTAGTAATAAAGGAAATATTAATAAATGCAACAATAAAATAGCATTTATTGGCTATCAACTGGAAAAAGATTAAAGTAGATTGTCAAAAGCTAGTGCTAGGGGTGTAAATTAATTCAAATGTCCTCCCTTCTTATCAAGAGGCACACAACAAATGGGGTTTGGAGCCAAGCTGCCTGAGTTTGAATGCCAGCTTCACCTCTTTCTACTTGCGTGGCATCAGACAACTTAACCTCTTAATGCCTCGGTTTCTTCATCCATAAAAAAGGGTAATAATAATGATACCTACCTCATAGAGTTGTGAGCAGAAAAAGGCACTAATATATGTCAAGTACTTAGTGCTTAGCATAAAATAAGAACTAGTAGTAGTAGTGCTTATTAGTATTATCATTTTCTTTTCTTTCCTCAGCTTAAATTTTCTTGCCATTATTTTAACATGTCTCACATATTCAGAAATACCTTCAATGTTTCTGCTCCATTGCCCTTCTATCCTACCTTCTTGGGTTTCTGAGAAGTTTAATTGTCTATATTTCAATAGCATTCTATAAAAAAATTTATATAAACTTTATAAGCAAATTTTTAAAGGACTCAAAAACTAAATTTCAATATTCTGCCTATATAATTCAAACCATAACTGAGTTTAAGAATTTTCTTACTTTGAATTCCGTAGTATGGTAAATATAGGGTTTCCTAGGATACTACATTTTATAGACACTGAGGTCTGTTAATTTGAGTTCTTACTCCATATGAATCATTCCTCAAGAGTAATTTAGATACTTAGAATGAATACATGCTATTTCTGGAAGAGTTTCTAAAATATCCCCACCATGGTTCTTATATACAACAGGAATCTGACATCACTGATAATATTTATTCATTTAAAAAAATCTCTGGCGGGGGTGGTGGTGGGGTGATGAATTGGGAGATTGGGATTGACATATATACACTCATATGTATAAAATGGATAACTAATAAGAAACTGATGTCTACAAAGATAAATAAATTTAAAAAACAAAACAAAACAAATCAAAAACATCTCTTACAAAAGGGACTAACAAAATTCATGAAACCATTTTAAAGCAATATTTATTTAGTGATTTCCAGCTTATTGAGCCCTTATAAATATCCCACTGTTTGAATCTCACAACAATCTCGTAAGTAATCAAAACAGAATTGCTTAGTATCTCCATCTTACAAATGAGGATGGTAAGGCTAAGAGAGATTATGTGAATTGCCTAAGGTTGTACAGTAAGAAAAGTCTGGAACGGAAGTCTAAATTCCATTATATTTATTCCATCTATTCCTAGTCATTGTCAAATGTATGTTTTTGTTCCCATGGCTGTGGTTACCTTTGTAAGGATAAGAAGGGAAAGGGAGAGAGAGAGAGAAAGAAAAGACAGCAAGACAGAGCAGTGCTATATTGTTCCTTTTCTACATTATTTCATTATTGATCACACAGCACTGGAGCATCACTGCTTCCTGGCCATAAAATGCAAATAACATAGAATCTCTAATTTTAAAACATATTTATCATATTTATTGAGAACATGTTTGTCTTTTAGCAAATACAACTAATCCCAAAGTAAGAGCATTTTGATGGAATACTTCAGAGTACTCAGAGGTAAACTTGAAGGATCAAGTCCCCACTGCTAACACTCTCATCCTCCTCATAAGCCTATGATTCTTAACACATATTAAGAGTAGTTAATGATTCTCAAATATAGTCATTTTGGCCTCTTTAAGTGTAAAACTCACAAAGAAAAACTATTACACTTTAGGAATTTGTTTTACCTTCATATTTCTTTTAAAAAGAAGTGCCAGGCATGGTAAAGGCAGTATTGATGGAAAAGCCAAAGAACATCCTCACTCCAGAAGGTCACAGTGTAATGTTAGTCATCAGACAGGTGAATCTACAAAGGCAGTGGATGCATGCATAATAAAGGAACACAGTAGGAAAGTAAACAGGGCTAAGTCATCCCCTCCAATTCCTCTGATACACAGAGGAATTGGCAACAAAGTTCACTTACTACCGAGTATAACACTAATGCTAAAATCAAGCTAGAACTTTACCTAATTTTCTTCCTTCCTCAATTTCATAATTTTCACCCTATATATTTTTTAAAATTTATTTATTTATTTATTATTTTTGGCTGTTTGGGGTCTTCGTTGCTGTGCGTGGGCATCTCATTGTGTTGGCTTCTCTTGTTGTGGAGCACGGGCTCTAGGCATGTGGGCTTCAGTAGTTGTGGCACGTGGGCTCAGTAGTTTTGGCTTGCAGGCTCCAGAGCGCAGGCTCAGTAGTTGTGGTACACGGGTCTAGTTGCTCTGCAGCATGTGGGATCTTCCCGGACCAAGGATTGAACCAGTGTCCCCCGCGTTGGCAGGTGGATTCTCACTGTGTCACTAGGGAAGTCCTTCACCCTATATTTTAAAATTTATTCTCTTTCTTTCCTAGCACACATTTGCATATTAAGCTTCTAAGTAGATAATTGGTTAAGTCAAAATGTAGCTTTTTTTTTCAATATAAGTAATTTAGTGGCAAATTCAAACCAATGCAGCAGAAGGTTAAAAAACAAAAAACACAACAGACATTACCTACCCACAATAGATGGTCATTCTCTACTTTCCAAAGAATGTATGTTGAAATCACTTAGTGACAAGAAAGACAAGTAAATTTCCCATGGCTGCCAAGCCTAGAGATGTCAATGGGATCTACAATAACACGGCCCCATGTATGTGGCTTTCTGAGTGAGAGCCATGTTTTTAAGGCTTCTGGTATCAGTTGGGCTAAATGCCTCCTACTAAGTGATTGTGGTTTAAATTCCAAAAGCATGGGAGCATAACATTACTCACTAAACATTTTTCACAGTCCTTTTTACTTCAGCTTGGTCATCTACCTATTCTTGAAAGTATGCATTCTTGCTTTCTAAAATTATCTTTTTAGCTTCACTTGAAATAAAGGTTGAGCAGTAATGAAGTAGTCAGGGCTGTTCACTAACCTTCATAGCTCGCTGAAGGACATCAGTAACAGAGGTATAGCTAAATGTAAGTAGGGGAAACGTGACTCTGTATGTGTGTGTGACTGTCTTTGTTTTCTAGGTACTTTTTGACTGGAGCAGAACTGCAACATGTGAAGGAAATCAGGAAGACACCTAAGCACCTAGGAGATAATATATTGTGGCTGATGAGGTATTAAAAATCTAACCTGTCGGGCTTCCCTGGTGGCGCAGTGGTTGAGAGTCCGCCTGCCGATGCAGGGGACACGGGTTCGTGCCCCGGTTCGGGAGGATACCACATGCCGCATAGCGGCTGGGCCCGTGAGCCATGGCCGCTAAGCCTGCACATCTGGAGCCTGTGTTCTGCAACGGGAGAGGCCACAACAGTGAGAGGCCTGCGTACCGGAAAAAAAAAAAAAAATCTAACCTGTCTAACCAATGACAACCTACTGTCCTTTTTCCACTGACATTTTGCTGTGCAAAATTTCAGAGCAGTGGCTGAAGTACAGAAGCAGCTGCTTTGCCCCCACTCCCTTAGTTTTATCTTCTTGAAAATTAATAACTTGTCTTCCAAACTATTTCATCACCCCTTCCCCCTCTACTGAAAGTCACATCTCTAAATCCACATGATCCTCAAAAGTTCTTTTCCTTGCCTCAGGCTCAATTTTGTCTTGATGAAAATGTTCAAGTATGCCAAACAATGATCATGTAAGAACTTTCCAAATTCAAACATCAATCAAAAATTTCATAAGGCTTTACTCTGAAAAAATAAACAAATGTCAAGACATTTAATTTAGGATGCAATGAATGAACAATGCAATTAGTCTATTAAATTGTCAGACTATATATTATGATCATATGTTTTACACAAAAAAACTATGTATCTAGGAACTTCCCTGGTAGTCCAATGGCAAAGAATCTGCCTTCCAACGCAGGGGACACAGCTTCGATCCCTTGTTGGGGAACTAACATCCCACATGTCACAGGGCAACTAAGCCTGTGCGCCACAACTACTGAGCTCGCATGCCTCAACAAGAGAGCCCGCATGCCGCAAACTACAATGCCCATGTGCTCTTGACCCCTGGCACCACAACTACAGAGCCCACGGGTCCTGGAGCCCACGTACCACAACTAGAGAGAAAACGCTCATGCCACAGCTAGAGAGAAGCCTGGCACCGCAATGAAGACCCCAAGTGCCACAACTAAGACTCGACGCAGCAAAAAAAAAATTAATTAAATAAATATTTTAAAAAAGAATGTAAAAACTTTAAAAAAGACCTACATTACACTTAATTTAAAAAAAAAAAAAAACTGTGGGAGAGGGGGAAGATGGCAGAAGAGTAAGACGCGGAGATCACCTTCCTCCCCACAGATACATCAGAAATACATCTACACGTGGAACAACTCCTACAGAACACCTACTGATGCTGGCAGAAGACCTCAGACCTCCCAAAAGCCAAGAAACTCTCCACGTATGTGGGTAGGGCAAAAGGAAAAAGGGAAAACAGAGACAAAAGAATAGGGACGGGACCTGCACCAGTGGGAGGGAGCCGTGAAGGGGGAAAGGTTTCCACACACTAGAAGCCCCTTCGCGGGCAGAGACTGCGGGTGGCGGAGGTGGGGAGCTTCAAAGCTGCGGAGGAGAGTGCAGCAACAAGGGTGCGGAGAGCGAAGCGGAGAGATTCCCCCACAGAGGATCAGGGCCGACTGGCACTCACCAGTCTGAGGCTTGTCTGCTCACCCACCGGGGCAGCGGGGCTGGGATCTGAGGCTTGGGCTTCGGTCGGAGCGCCGGGAGAAGACTGGCGTTGCCAGCATGAACACAGCCTGAAGGGGTTAGTGCACCACAGCTAGCCAGGAGGGAGTCCGGGAAAAGGTCTGGAGCTGCCGAAGAGGCGAGAGCCTTTTTCTTCCCTCTTTGTTTCCTGGTGCGCGAGGAGAGGGGATTAGGAGCATTGCTTAAAGGAGCTCCAGAGATGGGCGTGAGCTGCGGCTAACAGCGTGGACACCAGGGACGGGCATGAGACGCTAAGGCCGCTGCCGCCACCACCAAGAAGCCTGTGTGCGAGCACAGGTCACTCTCCACACCCCTCTTCTGGGGAGCCTGTGCAGCCCGCCACTGCCAGCGTCCTGGGATCCAGGGACAACATCCCCGGGAGAACGCACGGCACGCCTCAGACTGCTGCAACGTCACGCTGGCCTCTGCCGCCGCAGGCTCGCCCTGCACTCCGTACCCCTCCCTCCCCCCGGCCTGAGTGAGCCAGAGCCCCCAAATCAGCGGCTCCTTTAACCCCGTCCTGTCTGAGCGAAGAACAGACGCCCTCCAGCGACCTAAATGCAGAGGCGGGGCCAAATCCAAAGTTGAACCCCAGGAGCTGTGCGAATAAAGAAGAGAAAGGGAAATCTCTCCCAGCAGCCTCAGGAGCAGCAGATTAAATCTCCACAATCAACTTGTACCCTGCATCTGTGCAATAGCTGAATAGACAACGAATCATCCCAAATTGAGGAGGTGGACTTTGAGAGCAAGATTTATGATTTTTTCCCCTTTTCCTCTTTTTGTGAGTGTGTATGTGTATGCTTCTGTGTGAGATTTTTGTCTGTATACCTTTGCTTTCGCCATTTGTCCTAGGGTTCAATCTGTCCTTTTTTTACTTAAAAAAATTTTTTTTCTTAATAATTATTTTTTATTTTAATAACTTTATTTTATTTACCTTACTTTATTTTATTTTCCTTTATCCCCTTTCTTTCTTTCTTTCTCTTTCTTTCTCTCTTTCTTTCTCTTTCTTTCTCTCTCTCTCCCTTCCTTCCTTCCTTTTTCTCTTTCTTTCTTTCTTTCTCTCTCTCTCTTCCTTCCTTCCTTCCTTTCTTTCTTTCTACTTTTTCTCCCTTTTATTCTGAGCCGTGTGGATGAAAGGCTCTTGGTGCTCCAGCCAGGAGTCGGTGCTGTGCCTCTGAGGTGGGAGAGCCAACTTCAGGACATTGGTCCATAAGAGACCTCCCAGCTCCACGTAATATCAAATGGCAAAAATCTCCCAAAGATCTCCATCTCAACACCAGCACCCAGCTTCACTCAACGACGAGCAAACTACAGTGCTGGACACCCTATGCCAAACAACTAACAAGACAAGAACACAGCCCCATCCAGTAGCAGAGAGGCTGCCTAAAATCATAATAAGTCCACAGACCACCAGACGTGGACCTGCCCACCAGAAAGACAAGATCCAGCCTCATCCACCAAAACACAGGCACTAGTCCCTTCCACCAGGAAACCTACACAACCCACTGAACCAACCTTACCACCGGGGACAGACATCAAAAACAACGGGAGCTATGAACCTGCAGCCTGCAAAAAGGGGACCCCAAACACAATAAGATAAGCAAAATGAGAAGACAGAAAAACACACTGCAGATGGAGGAGCAAGATAAAAACCCACCAGACCTAACAAATGAAGAGGAAATAGGCAGTCTACCTGAAAAAGAATTCAGAATAATGATAGTAAAGATGATCCAAAATCTTGGAAATAGAATAGAGAAAATGCAAGAAACATTTAACAAGGACCTAGAAGAACTAAAGATGAAACAAACAACGATGAACAACACAATAAATGAAATTAAAAATTCTCTAGAAGGAATCAATAACAGAATAACTGAGGCAGAGGAACGGATAAGTGACCTGGAAGATAAAATAGTGGAAATAACTACTGCAGAGCAGAATAAAGAAAAAAGAATGAAAAGAACTGAGGACAGTCTCAGAGACCTCTGGGACAACATTAAATGCACCAACATTCGAATTATAGGGGTTCCAGAAGAAGAAGAGGAAAAGAAAGGGACTGAGAAAACATTTGAAGAGATTATAGTTGAAAACTGCCCTAATATGGGAAAGGAAATAGTTAGTCAAGTCCAGGAAGCACAGAGCGTCCCATACAGGATAAATCCAAGGAGAAACACGCCAAGACACATATTCATCAAACTGTCAAAAGTTAAATACAAAGAAAACATATTAAAAGCAGCAAGGGAAAAACAACAAATAACACACAAGGGAATCACCATAACATTAACAGCTGATCTTTCAGCAGAAACTCTGCAAGCCAGAAGGGAGTGGCAGGACATATTTAAAGTGATGAAGGAGAAAAAAACTACAGCCAAGATTACTCTACCCAGCAAGGATCTCATTTGGATTTGATGGAGAAATTAAAACCTTTACAGACAAACAAAAGCTGAGAGTGTTCAGCAGCATGAAACCAGCTTTACAACAAATGCTAAAGGATCTTCTCTAGGCAAAAAACACAAGAGAAGGAAAAGACCTATAATAACAAACCCAAAACAATTAAGAAAATGGGAATAGGAACATACATATCAATAATTACCTTAAATGTAAATGGACTAAATGCTCCCACCAAAAGACACAGACAGGCTGAATGGATACAAAAACAAGACCCATATATATGCTGTCTACAAGAGACACACTGCAGACCTAGAGACACATACAGACTTGAAAGTGAGGGGATGGAAAAAGATATTCCACGCAAATGGAAACCAAAAGAAAGCTGGAGTAGCGATTCTCATATCACAAAATAGACTTAAAAATAAAGACTATTAGAAGAGACAAAGAAGGACACTACATAATGATCAAGGGATCGATCCAAGAAGAAGATATAACAATTGTAAATATTTATGCACCCAACATAGGAGCACCTCAGTATATAAGGCAAATACTAACAGCCATAAAAGGGGGAATCAACAGTAACACATTCATAGTAGGGGACTTTAACACCCCACTTTCACCAATGGACAGATCATCCAAAATGAAAATAAATCAGGAAACACAAGCTTTAAAGATACATTCAACAAGTTGGACTTAATTGATATTTATAGGACATTCCATCCAAAAACAACAGAATACACATTTTTCTCAAGTGCTCATGGAACATTCTCCAGGATAGATCATATCTTGGGTCACAAATCAAGCCTTGGTAAATTTAAGAAAATTGAAATTGTATGAAGTATCTTTTCCGACCACAACACTATGAAACTATATATCAATTACAGGAAAAGATCTGTAAAAAATACAAACACATGGAGGCTAAACAATACACTACTTAATAACGAAGTGATCACTGAAGAAATCAAAGAGGAAATAAAAAAATACCTAGAAACAAATGACAATGGAGACACAACGACCCAAAACCTATGGGATGCAGCAAAAGCAGTTCTAAGGGGGAAGTTTATAGCAACACAATCCTACCTTAAGAAACAGGAAACATCTCGAATAAACAACCTAACCTTGCACCTAAAGCAATTAGAGAAAGAAGAACATAAAAAAGCCAAAGTTAGCAGAAGGAAAGAAATCATAAAGATCATCAGATCAGAAATAAATGAAAAAGAAATGAAGGAAATGATAGCAAAGATCAATAAAACTAAAAGCTGGTTCTTTGAGAAGATAAACAAAATAGATAAACCACTAGCCAGACTCATCAAGAAAAAAAGGGAGAAGACTCAAATCAATAGAATTAGAAATGAAAAAGGAGAAGTAACAACTGACACTGCAGAAATACAAAAGATCATGAGAGATTACTACAAGCAACTCTATGCCAATAAAATGGACAATCTGGAAGAAATGGACAAATTCTTAGAAATGCACAACCTGTGAAGACTGAAGCAGGAAGAAATAGAAAATATGAACAGACCAATCACAAGCACTGAAATTGAAACTGTGATTAAAAATCTTCCAACAAACAAAAGCCCAGGACCAGATGGCTTCACAGGCAAATTCTTTCAAACATTTAGAGAAGAGCTAACACCCATCCTTCTCAAACTCTTCCAAAATATAGCAGAGGGAGGAACACTCCCAAACTCATTCTACAAGGCCACCATCACCCTGATACCCAAACCAGACAAGGATGTCACAAAGAAAGAAAACTACAGGCCAATATCACTGATGAACATAGAGGGAAAAATCCTCAACAAAATACTAGCAAACAGAATCCAACAGCACATTAAAAGGATCATACACCATGATCAAGTGGGATTTACTCCAGGAATGCAAGGATTCTTCAATATATGCAAATCAATTAATGTGATACACCATATTAACAAATTGAAGGAGAAAAACCATATGGCCATCTCAATAGATGCAGGAAAAGCTTTTGACAAAATTCAACACCCATTTATGACAAAAACCCTCCAGAAAGTAGGCATAGAGGGAACTTTCCTCAACATAATAAAGGTCATATATGACAAACCCACAGCCAACATCGTCCTCAATGGTGAAAAACTGAAAGCATTTCCACTAAGATCAGGAACAAGACAAGGTTGCCCACTCTCACCACTCTTATTCAACATAGTTTTGGAAGTTTTAGCCACAGCAATCAGAGAAGAGAAGGAAATAAAAGGAATCCAAATCGGAAAAGAAGAAATAAAGCTGTCACTGTTTGCAGATGAAATGATACTATACACAGAGAATCCTAAAGATGCTACCAGAAAACTACTAAAGCTAATCAATGAATTTGGTAAAGTAGCAGGATACAAAATTAATGCACAGAAATCTCTGGCATTCCTATACACTAATGATGAAAAATCTGAAAATGAAATCAAGAAAACACTCCCATTTACCATTGCAACAAAAAGAGTAAAATATCTAGGAATAATCCTACTTAAGGAGACAAAAGACCTGTATGCAGAAAATTATAAGACACTGATGAAAGAAATTAAAGATGATACAAATAGATGGAGAGATATACCACGTTTTTGGATTGGAAGAATCAACATTGTGATAATGACTCTACTACCCAAAGCAATCTACAGATTGAATGCAATCCCTATCAAACTACTACTGGCATTTTTCACAGAACTAGAACAAAAATTTTCACAATTCGTATGGAAACACAAAAGACCCCGAACAGTCAAAGCAATCTTGAGAACGAAAAAGGTAGCTGGAGGAATCAGGCTCCTTGACTTCAGACTATACTACAAAGCTACAGTAATCAAGACAGTATGTTACTGGCACAAAGACAGAAATATAGATCAATGGAACAGGATAGAAAGCCCAGAGATAAACCCACGCACATATGGTCACCTTAGCTTTGATAAAGAAGGCAGGAATGTACAGTGGAGAAAGGACAGCCTCTTCAATAAGTGGTGCTGGGAAAACTGGACAGGTACATGTAAAAGTATGAGATTAGATCACTCCCTAACACCATACACAAAAATAAGATCAAAATGGATTAAAGACCTAAATGTAAGGCCAGAAACTATCAAACTCTTAGAGGAAAACACAGGCAGAACACTCTATGACATAAATCACAGCAAGATCCTTTTTGACCCACCTCCTAGAGAAATGGAAATGAAAACAAAAATAAACATATGGGACCTAATAAAACTTCAAAGCTTTTGCACAGCAAAGGAAACCATAAACAAGACCAAAAGACAACCCTCAGAATGGGAGAAAATATTTGCAAATGAAGCAACTGACAAAGGATTAATCTTCAAAATTTACAAGCAGCTCATGCAGCTCAATAACAAAATAACAAACAACCCAATCCAAAAATGGGCAGAAGACCTAAATAGACATTTCTCCAAAGAAGATATACAGACTGCCAACAAACACATGAAAGAATGCTCAACATCATTAATCATTAGAGAAATGCAAATCAAAACTACAATGAGATATCATCTCACACCAGTCAGAATGGCCATCATCAAAAAATCTAGAAACAATAAATGCTGGAGAGGGTGTGGAGAAAAGGGAACACTCTTGTACTGCTGGTGGGAATGTGAATTGATATAGCCACTATGGAGAACAGTATGGAGGTTCCTTAAAAACCTGCAAATAGAACTACCATATGACCCAGCAATCCCACTACTGGGCATATACCCTGAGAAAACCATAATTGAAAAAGAGTTATGTACCAAAATTTTCATTGCAGCTCTATTTACAATAGCCAGGAGATGGAAACAACCTAAGTGTCCATCATCTGATGAATGGATAAAGAAGATGTGGCACATATATACAACAGAATATTACTCAGCCATAAAACGAAACGAAATTGAGCTATTTGTAATGAGGTGGATGGACCTAGAGTCTGTCATACAGAGTGAAGTAAGTCAGAAAGAGAAAGACAAATACTGTATGCTGACATATATATATATGGAATTTAAGGGAAAAAAAATGTCATAAAGAGCCTAGGGGTAAGACAGGAATAAAGACACAGACCTACTAGAGAATGGACCTGAGGATATGGGGGGGGAGGGTAAGCTGTGACAAAGTGAGAGAGTGGCATGGACATATATACACTATCAAACATAAAATAGATAGCTAGTGGGAAGCAGCCGCATAGCACAGGGAGATCAGCTCAGTGCTTTGTGACCACCTAGAGGGGTGTGATAGGGAAGGTGGGAGGGAGGGAGACACAAGAGGGAAGAGATATGGGAACATATGTATATGTATAACTGATTCACTTTGTTATAAAGCAGAAACTGACATACCATTGTAAAGCAATTATACTCCAATAAAGTTGTAAAAAAAAAAACAAAAAATGGAAGCAACCCAAATGTCCATAAATGGATAAACAAAATGGATATTAATAATATCCATACATCAATTATATTCATACCATGGAATATTATTGGACAATAAAAAGGAATAAAGTACTGATACATGCTACAACATGGGTGAACCTTGAAAACATTATGCTAAGTGAAGGAAGACAGTCACAAAAGACTACGTACTACATGACTGCATTTATATGAAAATCCAAGGATAGGCAAATCTATAGAGACAGAAAATAGATTAATTAGGGGTTGCCTAGGGGAGGGGGTGCGGAGGAATGGGGAGTGACTGTTGATATAGGGTTTCTTCCTGGAGTGACAAAAATGTTCAAAACAAATTGTGGTGATGGTTGCACAACTTTGTGAATATACAAAAACCACTGAATTGTATATTTTGTAATGAATTTCATGTTGAATTTCATGGCATAGAAATTATATCTCAATAAAGATGTTGTAAAATGTGTACTTATAGAATCTGAAAAAACAAACAAACAAACAAAACCTGTGTATCTACTGTGAAAGGATACACAAAAAAACTAACAAATATTGGCTATTCCATGTGGTAGGGACATAGGGAAGAAGAGTTTTCTTTCTGGTAGCATAACTAATTTTATTTTATGCTTCATTTTTCATATTATATATGAATAATGTTTTTTAAACAAGACTGGAATACTTAAGTAATTTTTAAAAAGAAAAGTGATAGACAAATTCAAGAATATAGAATGAGATAACCAAAGATGGACTTATTAATCATCATACAAGAAGGTACAGAAAATTTTCCCTAGCTCATCTGATGAGAATTCCTAACCCCCAAGCTTGTTACAGGTGAAATTTCCAAATAGAAACAGGATTTCAATAAGAATGACAAGGAATGTTTAGAATGAAAATATTTGTATCAGTTCTGATAACACATAAGTAGCTAACAGGGATTACTGCTCCTAGCCTAACACAGAGCAGACCTCTGACTGAAAGGAAACAAGGCTGTTAAATATAAAGGCGGCAGTAAGAAGTAAGGTCCTTTAGAGTGTTCAGGGATGGTGAGTCACTCTCTTAGGTATCTATGGCATCTGTATAACGAACGTTTGCTCCTTTTTCTTCCTAAACTGCATTAACTCTGAGCTTCAATGCAGGGTTGTTAACCTGGGGCCTATGGCCCCCCAAAAGCATTACTGAGTAGAGAAAATTCAGGAAATTTATTAACTTCGATGAGCAAAAATTTTCACCTCTACTTTCATGAAAATCTCATTGAAATTTAACATTTCTTTAGTGACAAATGTTGGCAACAACAGCAGTTGCATCAGCGGTACCTTTAATTTTCCAACCAAAGAACTGACAGATATTTTTATATCACATCACAGTTGCCTATCTCTAAATATTATTTATGCACATTACACTTCAAAATTATAGTAGTTGTCATGTCTGCTGCTAGATCTTGTTATTTAATGTTTTAATAAAGCAGCACAAATGTGTTTTTAAAAATATTTTGACAATTGTATTTTATTATTCTTGATTCCCTCAAATTCCCACATATTTTATTATACAAATCTAAATGTATTCTTCTATGAAGGGGCTCATATATTGCCAGAGTTACCAGTTCCCCAGATTGCCAAAGAAGTCCATGGCACAAAAAATTCTATTGCTGTGTGCTCCTAAGAGGCCAGTCCTCTCTAGGTGCCTCTCCTCTGGTTCCCATGTTGCCCTGTGGTATCCCTATCCAACCCTGCCACCGCACTGTCATCATCAGTCTCTTGTCTCTCCCTATGACCCAGCACAGCAACTGACACAAAAATACATGTGCAGGAAAAGGTTTTGCAAGTGAAATGAAGAAGCAACATGAAAGCACTGGGTCCCTGAGGTAGATAGAAAAGCAACAGTGAAATAATTCACAGCCTTTTCTGGACCTAATCTTTATCAACACCATTAATATAGTTGAATTCTAACAGTTTGAAACTAATTTCAGTGCCCTAAAACTTATGCTAAAAATCTAGAATATTCATATTCTCCCAAGTAAGCAGTAATCTTTTCCCCTTACATTCATAACATACTATCTTTTATGATATTTAACATACTCTGCTTTGGTCAGAGTTGTAAATTCATGCATATACACATACATACCTGTCTGTGAGTATATATATACATACAGGGAAATGTGGTTTGGCCCACATTCACCTCTCTGTTTTTGCCTCTGTATATGCAAGCAGCCAGCGACCTGTCTATGGGACTATCCAGAAGTAGCAGTTTTAGCTATTTTCCAGAATTAAGTGATTTGAGACCCAGCTGGCAACTGGGGGCCAAAGAAGAAGCATATGACATCGAGGTACAGGAGGGCAGCCTAGTAACAGAAAACGGCCCAACCTCCTTTTGCCCAACATATGTTTCTAACGTTGAGGAATACTCTTTGTTCAAAGGATATGGACACTGAAGATTTATAAAAAGGGTATGAGGTACTTTGAAGTGAGTAAGAAGTTGCCATTTACATTTTTGTCAATTGAATTTTTAGCACTTAGAACAAGTTCTGTTAATGATGGAGAGGCTAGTTTCCCCTACAGAACCATGTCTTTTATTAAAAAAAAAAATCACTAGATCCACCATAATGTTTGGTACCACATTTTACACATAGTAGGTACTCAAGGGTTTTTCAAATGAATTAATGATTTATTGTCTGAACCCACTTCTCATAAATAAAATAGGATCACATGAGATAAATCTCAGTTACTCTATTTGAGATTAGACTTCTGAGAGGCATGCTTAACATGTACAGAGTCATTCTACTAATCTAGTAATACTTTTGATGAAAAGGCTAATGCATTTTCAAAACAACTTAAGATAAAATTTACATGACTGCACACGCAGATTATTCTTCAGACACACTTGCAGAATATTAACTGCTTTTCAAGAATTATCACAGCTTTTTAGTTTTGACAAATATTGTAGAAGATTAAGGTTTTAGATCATCCTGGACCTGGAAATCAAATTGGTAGCTCCATATTTTCCTAGGAATTTGAACCTAAATTTTGCAATAACACTGCTCCTTATGAAGCACACTGTCCTCAAATGCACTGACCAGTTTTTAAAAAACTGAACTCAAATTAAAAACCTGCATAATTGGGTTCTAGTCCTAATTAATCAAGTGACAATATTTCTGTCTGCTGTATGAACTCTTAGATCCCATTAGAGTTCTAAAATTCTATGAACCTGTGAAGTCAGCTATGGGTGATCAGGTATGACAGCAACCCTGCCACAGATGTCAGTCGTATCTGACTGTGTGTTGTCACAGATATCACTTCCAGCTCCTGAACGGCATTACTCCCAAGTCCCATTTGATGTCAGATGGCAGGACAGGATCATTAAAGTCCTAGATTATAACCAGTCAACTATTCCTAGAGCAATGCTCATTACTAAACAACTCAGTTAAACTGAAGAAAGGCTGAAAGGCAACACCCTATATAAATGCACATATATTTTTGAGTGTGAGAAAAATTTTAAAGATGGAATCATAGTGTATGCAAAAGATGTGATTAGATACTATGAAGCAGATATGTTTTAAAAAATTATGTATGTGCTTCTAACAAACAGAGGGAAGTACAGATTAAACTATGGTGCTAAAATTAAAGATGGTCTGCTTTAGTTAAACCTAAGGCTGGGGAGCAAAGAAGCATGATAACACTGAAAATTTTTTTAATGCAGCCAGAAACCAAACCAAAGATTGTCACTGTGTTGATCATATGGAAATGTGGCCCAGTCAAGTGTCTACGCAGCACCCTGCCAACACATGTTAAAGCAGTAAAACCAGGAGCAACACCTTCTCTCTCCCTCAAGGGTCACTATCCTCTAACCTGGTGTTTCTCAAATTTTAGTGTGCATAAAAATCAATTTGTGAGTTCAAGTGTGCATTCCTAGTGCCATCACCAGAGATTCTGATCCAACAAATATGCGCCAAAGTTTAGGATTCTTCATTAGAAAGTATCCTCAGGTTATCATGACATGGGAAGCCTGGTGACCATATTTTGAGAAATGCCACTCAAGCATATGTTGGGCAAAGGGAAGGTGGGTCTTTTCCGTTACTAGGCTGCCCTCTTGTACCTCAATGTCATATGCTTCTTCTTTGGCCCCCAGTTGCCAGCTGGGTCTCAAATCACTTAATTCTGGACAATAGCTAAAACTGCTACTTCTAGATGGTCTCATAGACAGGTTGCTGGCTGCTTTTGTACACAGAGGCAACAACAGAGAGGTGAATGTGGGCCAAACCACATTTCCCTGTATTGCTCCATCCCTTTATCCTCAACATCACCCATCTGAAGGCTGATCTATTAGATTTTCCAAAGAGTTAGTGGTAAATAATGGTTAATAAAACATAGAAGGAAAGAAATTCACTTCACTTGACTGTCCCCAAAATTCAAGAGAAAAGCCCACAAAACTGCTAAGCTCTTCATAGGAATTACATTTCAGACATATCCGTGCTCTAACTTTGTTCTCCTTTTATTCATGACTGCCCTTTCCAAAAGTATAGGTGCATCTCTCGTTAGAGAAACCACACCTTCTTCGTCAATATGATACACAGGACACTGCAATCCTCAAAAGTCCAAAATTTCGCAAGTCTGGATCATGACCTTAGCAATGACTGTGTCTATAGCATTTGCATATTGGTTGGATTGAATTGCTTTCCCGATAAATTACAATCTCTTTGAGAGCATGGATTCTACTACTTTCTTTTTTTAACTCTTAGGTCATAAGCTTTCAAGTGTATAGATACTAGCTGATGGTGCGACTTGGTGTCCTAGAGATTTAACAAACATAAAAGCTAGGATAGGATTTTTATTATAATTGCAGTTGTTATTGTTAAGTTTTGTTTCTAAAGAAATAATACTGCATCAGTGATGAGCCCTAGAAAATTAATGAGACAGAGTCCTTGTGTATTTCCATTAAAGTCACTTCAACAGAACAGATAATGATCCAAAACCAGCTTAAGTAAACAGCCGATCATTTTCTAAGATTTTGGCTAAACAGTAGAAACAGTTTAGTGGCTTAAATATTACTTTGAGGTTGTCTTATATTCACTTGGTATTTACAGGGAAGTCTCCGATACACAAAAGTGCAGGAAGAAACAGTATAACCCTTAGAGAACACTGACTCCTTTTACTGCTGGAGAAACCACTGGTCTCAGCACATTTTGATATAGTCCAGCAGGGTTTGCAGGCTTTGTCACACTAACACTGAAGAGCTGTTATGCAGATATTTTACTTTGACTTCAGTTTGTAGTCATTGTGAGTCTACTTGGTGAGTAGAATGCCAAAGGGAGAGGAAATAATTGCTATTGAGGTGCACATTGCAGAAAAAATATTGCATAATAGAATATGGGAATTAAAAAAATGTTTCACAGGCTAAGAGCCCTAGATTCGAAATAAGGCTTCATCTCACACCAGTAGTGTGACTCCGGGCAAAGATATATTGGCAATAATGGAATTTACTGAGCATGTGTTAGATAGGCCTTACCCTAAGGGCGTTACATATACTACCTTATTTGAGTGATCTGACTTGCTTAAATCAGCTTCCTTATTGGTAAGATCATTTCTATAAAAATTTAAATAAGACCATAAATTAGAACGTGCTAGATATAGTGTCTGAATCAAAGTAGGTGCTCAATAAATTCTATGTCATCTTCTTCATCAAATAATTTTTGGTAATCTATTCCAGTAGGTTTTGTGTTGTTAAACTATGTATACTTCTGGGAATTTATTTGAAAATCATTTCCACCCAAGGAAAAATAAATACTGTGCTTTAAAAACTTAGTGAGGGTAGATGGCTGTATGAGCCTTGGAAAACAAAAATATTTCGCCTGGAAGATTCAAATAGGACCGATGTCAGGAGTATTCTGAGTAGAGAGCAACCTAGATGGCACGACTGAAAAGGAACAAAAACACTTCTATTTTACTGCTATTCCCTCTGCTACCCTATCTAAACTAATCATAATAATAATCATCAATTGCTGTTGTACAACATGGCATTTACCATGAGTTAATCAGTCCTTCTCTTCTTTGTTCCTTCCTTCCTCTCCCTCTTCCTTTCTTCCTTCTTTGCTTTGAGTAATAGTTTCAAATACCCCACCATTAAGAGGGAAATATATTTAGGTCTTATCCTTAGCCCTGGATATAGTACAGGGAACTCTGCTCAATATTCTGCAATAACATAAATGGGAAAAGAATTTGAAAAAGAATAGATATATGTATATGTATAATTGAATCACTTTGCTGTACACCTGAAACTAACACAACACTGTAAATCAACTATAGTCCAATATAAAATAAAAATTAAAAAAAAAAGATTTACCAGAGGTAATTTTTTAAAGTACAGGAAAATCAAAAATAATCTCTTACTAGTATTTTTGTTCCAAGATGAAGATAGAATAGCTAGGTAGGTAGAAGCAAATGTATAATCTTTAAAAATACATATATTACATTTTATTTTATAGCTGACCATCTGTAGTCCCAATCTTTACTGGTTTCATTTATGTGTGATGTTCTTCTTAAGAAATCCATATATTTTTGAATCCTGTATAATAGAATCAATAATAGTTATATCTAGCCTTTCCACTTTTGAGAGATATAAAGCACAGAGCAATTAAAGAGTTGATTAAAACACCACTTGAAGGTGGAGAAAATATTAAAAACTTATGTTAGTATGAATAATAAGATGAAGGAAATAAATTTACCTTAGGTGAAAAATCTAGCACATTCTTTCAGAATTTAAAAATGGCCCAGTACAGACCCAAGTTTGTTCTAAGTAATAGTCAGAAACAATGGAAAAAAATTTTACAAATCAACTGATAGCTGTGTGATTTAATTTGCCAATGGAATAAAATACAGAAAGGAGTAAAGTACCTCAGCAATTGATATTGCTTCCATGCTGTTGCAGACAGTGTTAGTTGGCCCCTGAGCAGCCTGTTGTTTCTCCCCCTTTTAGAGCTGAGCTCTCTTGTTGATTTTGTTCAGAAGTGTATCAAGTGACTCAGCTGGGCGTGATACTTCTATGTGTTCCAATAATCTATTTAGAATTGGGCATATGGTTCAGGTATGTCCAATGATATATGAGAGAAGACCTGTTGGAAGACCCCTAGTTTGACTTTCTGTGCTCTTAAAAAGAGACATATGGGAAGAAAAGGCACTCTCTCTGCTGGAGCTTGTCATGTCTTCCTTGATCCTGGAAATTGGCATTCTTTTGCAACTGCTGGTGGAGTTAAGCTGATGTGCTAAAGATGACAAGGCGGAAAGAAGAAAGAACCTAGGTTTTTATCAATGTCACTGAGCTGCTGAATTAAGTCACCCTAGAACTGTTCTGTCTCAGGGTATTTTGTTATGTGTAAACTTTTGTATTCCTTAATAAACTAATTGACTTATTTATTGCTCACAGCATCCTGAAACACAATTTCATTATAAAAAATTGAAAATAGCACTACTATATGATCCAGCAATTCCACTCCTGGGTATCTATCCAAAAAGAGAGAAAGAAAGAAAGAAAGAAAACACTAGTTAAAAAGGATACATGCACCCTAACGTTCATAGCAGCATTATTTATAATTGCCAAGACATGGAAGCCACCTAAGTGTCCATCAACAAATGAATAAAGAAGATGTGGTGTGTATATACTACTCAGCCATAAAAAAGAATGAAATTTTGCCATTTGCAGCAACATGGATGGACTTGGACGGTATTACGCTAAGTGAAATAAGTCAGACAGAGAAAGACAAATACTGTATGATTATCACTTACATGTGAAATCTAAAAAATAAAACAAACTAGTGAATATAACAAAAAAGAAACAGATACACAGATATAGAGAACAAACTAGTGGTTACCCGTGGAGAGAGGGAAGGGGGGAGGGGCAAGGTAAGTGTAGGAGACTAAGAGGTAAAAACTACTATGTATAAAATAAATAAGCTACAAGAATATATAGCACAACACAGGGAATATAGCCAATATTTTATAATAACTATAAATGGAATATAAAATTCACCTTTAAAAACTGTGAATCACTATACTGTACACCAGCAACTTACATAATATTGTTCATCAACTATACCTCAATTTTAAAAAAAGTTTATTATAGGAATTTGAGCATGCACAGAGAAATCTAAAGATGAAAATATTTCTCATAAGCACTATTAATATTTTCTTTATTTATAAATTACATATTTTATATTAAATGTATATAATTTAGTATACTAATTTTTTTATTCAATATTTTAAGGTTTTCTCTCATGCATATTTTCTCTCTCTTGTTGATATACCATACTCTTCCCAACCATTTTCCCATTTTTAACTACTAAATTCCTTTTATATATTTCCACATACAAAAAAAGTATAATAAAAACTAGGCTGTTGGGACTTCCCTGGTGGTCCAGTGGTAAAGAATCCGCCTTACAATGCAGGGGATGCAGGTTTGATCCCTGGTCAGGGAGCTAAGATCCCACATGCCACGGGGCAACTAAGCCCATGTGCCACAACTACTGAGCTCACACGCCTCAACCAGAGAGCCCTCATGCCGCAAACTACAGAGCCCACGCACTCTGGAACCCATGTACCACAACTAGAGAAGAGAAAACCCTCACACCACAACTAGAGAAGACTGTACATCCCAATGAAAGATCCCGCATGCCTCAAGGAAGATCCCATGTGCTGCAACTGAGACTCGACGTAGCCAAAAATAAAATAAATAAATAAATCTTAAAAAAAAAACCTAGGCTGTCTTATAGCTGAATTGTTTTACTGGATAGTCTTTTTCTTTATTTGTTGATCTAATAAATATCTATTGAGTACCTATGATATACTAAATACACTGAAATGCAAAGTTGAAAGAAACGATTCTTGCTTATGAGAGTTTAAGTGTAGTACAAGACAAAACCATGAAAACAAACAAATGCAAAAGAAATTTATGTGTTTCAAGTGGCTTAGACAAGGTAAAATCGAATGAATGAATGGATAACAGCTTTTGTACCATGAAAATTCAGTGGATGAGTAAATGGATAACAGTTTTTATAGCAGAAAAATAAATTTTATTAAAAAGAAAAATCTAGAAATAAAAGCAATAAAAAATTCAGATGAGAACAAAAGAGACCTTTATGATAAGTGCCTGCAATTGACACTGCTAACTGCCTTTGTTATAAACTATATATTCTTATGTTATATATTCTTCAAAATATATAATTCCAAGTTTGTTGAGGTATACACAGCTGTCTACGTAGCACAAGTGAGCAAAAAGGGGAACCCATTTAGGGTTTAAGAGCAGATTCTGATGGTCTAAAACCAATAGTTTATAATTCCATCCCCCAAGCCAAGCACAGCATCACTCTGGTGAGTGTTTTTGACCCAGCAGTAGCTATATGACTTCAGCTGACTGAATTAGAACAGAGGAGAAAACATGAATATGTCATAATTGGTAGAGTTTGGTAATGGGCAAAAGTAGGTGAACAAGAATGCATGTTGTCCCAGTTGCTGCTGCCAGCCATTGACATACCCTGAGTAAAAAAAAAACATCTGAAAGACAAAAGTAAGACACCAAAGAGGACAGACAGAATTGAAGGACTAGAGATGGAAGAAGTGGAAATACACGCCAACCCCAATTGCTTGGTAAGCCAGCTGGATTCCATTTTCTGAAATTTGCAGCTAAAATCAACCTAATTATCCCAAAATATTTAGGAAAAATTAACAAAAGTTCAAATTACACAAAATATTTTGGGAAAAACTTTGTCTAAGGAAAGAAATTTAAAGAGAGTCGAGAATCCCTGATACTAGTTTATGTAGTACCTATGATGTTTACTAGATAGTAATAATAGATGTCAGTTCACTTTACTTCCGTAATCTGTGAATAGAGAAGTTTGAACTAGAAACAAAAATTAAGGCCTTTTCTACATTTAAGCATGTTGGATTTTACGTGTTCAAGGTGTTTTACTAGGTGAAACTGAAAGCCTATTTTTGTAGTATCATGGATCTAGTGGAAATAGATGGGTATTTCTCTAGATAAAAATAGAAAGGTGAATGGATAGGCGATCCCATGGACAGATAGACAAATGAACTGAGAAGATGGGAGGACAAATGAATCAACAGGCACACTAATGGATGGCTAGACAGAGGGAAGGACAGTAGGGAGAACAGATGGACAGACAACAATTCAGACAGATAAACATCCTGATGAGTGGAGACTAATATACTTAAGGTAGAGAAATAAAGTCTGATGTAGAAGGCAGGCAGGAAGGTATGAAGACAAGAAGGGCTTAAATCAGCCAGTACACCATGCTCTTTAAAGATCGTGTGTATGTGTCTGTCTACGTATGTATATACTTTAGTGTGGCGATATATATTTTCACTTCCTTTACACACGTGAGACTAAGTCAAAATAGCTAGTGCAACTTTACCAGTGAAGTGACAGAGAAGGCGTAGGAACTGAAGGCTGACCACCTCCAAAACCATGAGTTATGCCTTCATTCCATCAGGCATAACACACTGCAAGGCAACCCAGATGTAGGCATCACAGCAAAACAGCAGCAACAACAAAACCCAAGTGGCAGCAAACACTGTTAAAATCTATAACCTAGTTTTTGAAAATTATATTTAAATAAGAAAATAATTTACATAGGTATAGCTCTGATAAAGATCTAAATTAAATGAGGAAACCAAGCAACATCAAGCAAAACTGTTTATTTTGCCTTTGGAGGTAATTTCATTAACACATCGTACTTTTTTTTTTTTTTCTGGATAACTATATACTATATTTTGAGAAACTCAAAACAGTTCACTAATCTTAATTCATTATTTGCATGGTAATACCTCGAGATCTAGGTTAAGTCTCATGGGTAGCATCTCCATTTTATCACATTGTACATTTTTTAAAACTAGGGTATCATTATGTTTTAGAACAATGAGAGAAATAACAAATTTAGATATATGCCATATAATAAGAATTTCTACCCTAATATTAAATTACTCTAATATCCTTGGGTAATATGGTCCACGCAGTTAGGGCCAATATATATTAGATTAATCTGTGTTTTTCATTTTTTTTTTGCGGTACGCGGGCCTTTCACTGTTGTGGCCTCTCCCGTTGCGCAGCACAGGCTCCGGACGCGCAGGCTCAGCGGCCATGGCTCACGGGCCCAGCCGCTCCGCGGCATGTGGGATCTTCCCGGACCGGGGCACAAACCCGTGTTCCCTGCATTGGCAGGCGGACTCTCAACCACTGCGCCACTAGGGAAGCCCTAATCTGTGTTTTGAGTAGGCATAAGCTAATTATAGTTAAGTAACACGTTCAGTAATATATTATGAAAAATACGCATGGAAGCTAAGCTAAAATGTAATTGGGAGAATGGGTTCCTTTGGCTCCTGTGGTTTACACCAACAAGAAGAATGATACTGCTGAGATTGCATATCACTGGTTACCCATTATTTGTGGATTAATATGTGGATTAACATTGGCTTTAGTTATGAGCCAGTCACCATAGAAAAGCACTTGCTATGAAATGCACAGGGCCCGAATTTCATTACAGAGCCACAAAATCTAACCTATAGACACTTTGCCCTTTGCTGTTTGAAAAACCTATTAAAGCACAAAGCTTATTACTGATATACTGTTACACTAAGAAGTACATGTGGCTCTGACCAAAAAACTAACACAGATGTGGCCAGTGAGGTACCTCTAATAAGTTTTACCTGAGATTCTCAGTGTTTTTCCTTTTAGCATGTGGAACATATTGTTCATGAATTGATTTATTGCATGGATATACCCAGATTTGGATATTGCCTGCAGTATTTGAAAAGGACTGGGGTATAGGGTGGAGTAAATGGAAAAGCAAACAGAAACTGACATTGCAGTTTAGTTGCTTGTTTCTTTTGTTTTAACTGCTACATTAATTAATCATCTGCCAGTAATGATCCCCTGGTCTAGACAGTGGTGTGGGCAAGACAGGCTGATTTTGCACAGCTTCTGGCCTGCTAGCTTTGAGGTTCTATCATTTTCTTTCTTACTCAAAAAAAAAAAAAAACCATATCAGGATGCAAGTAGTGGGAGTGATATTATCACAGAAATAACTTTGGATCCACTTTCATTTATAAAACTGTAAATTTTGCAAACTTTAGTTCTTTAACCAAGATACCACATTCTCCCTGCTTTGTCTTTGTCTCTGTCTTTCTTCGTTTCCTTTGTGGATTATTCTCATCTCCCACCATCTGTGTCTCAGGACACAGTCCTTGGACAGCTTCTCTTCTCTCTCCACACTTAATCCCTCATTCTTATTTCACTCTCATCTTCTCCCATGGCTTTAAATACTGTCTATATGCCAATGACGCTCAAGTCTCAATCTCCAGCCTACACTTCTTTCCTGAGCTGTAGGTTTGAATATTCAATTGCCTAACCACTGTCTCCATCTGGATGTCTAATAGCCATCTCAAACTTAACATGCTAAAAACTGAGCTTCTCATCTTCAATGTACCACATTATACGTACCATATGCCAAACAAGCTTCTCTGGCCTCCCAATTGCTCAGGTCCAAATTTCAGCAATCATCTTCATTGCTTTCTTAAATCTATTATATTTTACATCCTAAATATGATTGTACCCACTACTGGGCATATACCCTGAGAAAACCATAATTCAAAAAGAGACATGTACCACAATGTGCATTGCAGCACTATTTACAATAGCCCGGACATGGAAGCAACCTAAATGTCCATCAACAGATGAATGGCTAAAGAAGATGTGGCACATATATACAATGGAATATTACTCAGCCATAAAAAGGAACGAAACTGAGTTATTTGTAGTGAGGTGGATGGACCTAGAGTCTGTCATAGAGAGTGAAGTAAGTCAGAAAGAGAAAAACAAATACCATATGCTAACACATATATATGGAATCTAAAAAAAAAAAAATGGTTCTGATGAACCTAGCGGCAGGACAGGAATAAAGATGCAGACATAGAGAGTAGACTTGAGGATGTGGGGAGGGGGAAGGGTAAGCTGGGACGAAGTGAGAGAGTAGCATTGACATATATACACTACCAAATGTAAAATAGATAGCTAGTGGGAAGCAGACGCATAGCACAGGGAGGTCAGCTCGGTGCTTTGTGACCACCTAGAGGGGTGAGACAGGGAGGGTGGGGTGGAGACACAAGAGGGAAAGGATATGGGAACATATGTATATGTATTGCTGATTCACTTTGTTATATAGCAGCAACTAACACAACATTGTAAAGCAATTATACTCCAATAAAGATGTTAAAAAAATTTGATTGTAAATCCTGTCATCTATACCATCTAAATACATCCAGAATCTAAACACTTATCACCCCATCCAGTGCTACTACCCTTATCCAAGCTATTATCATTTCTTTCCAGGTTTATTGCAATGACCTACTAATCATTTTCCCTATTTTGATCCTTGCTCCCTTCCAGTCTATTGTCAACACAGCAGGAAGAGTGGTTCTTTAAAAACAAAAGTCAGATCATGACACCACTTTGTTCAAAGATCTCCAAAGGTTCCCATAGCAGTCAGAGTAAAAATCAAGGCCTCCCAATGGCTTACAATGTCCTATATATTCTGGTTCACCGTTACCGCTCTGCCCAAGTACGCTGTTGGCTCCAGTTACAACAGTCTGTTAGCTGCTTCTTTTCCTCTTACAGCCTAGGTCTCTCTTTCTTCATATGTTTTACACTCTCTCTTCCTAGAATGTGCTTCTTCTGGATATTTACATGGCCAAGTCCCTATCACTTCATTTCAGGCTTTACTCAAATGTCACCTTCTCAGTTGGAGCCTTCCCTGACACCCTATCAAAAATGCAACACCTCACACACCCTAGCCCCCATTCCCTGCCTTCATTTTATCCTTAAAACTTTACACCACCTAACAAAGTGTACGTCATATTTATCTTCTTTATATTGTCTATATCTTTACAATAGAACATGAGCTCCAAGGGGAAGTCATATCTTTCTGTTTTGATCACTGTTATCTCCAGCATTTAAAAAGTACCTGGCACATGACAGAAGCTCAAGATTTGTCAAATAAAAAAGTACTAACTAAAGATTTTCAGGCTATCTCACAACTGTTGACAGAAATTGTTGTTCTCAAGGGATGGTCTAGACATGAGTAAAGTAGGTCAACATTATAAGGACTGGACTCAGTTCAAAATGTTACAACTTTTATCTCAATTATCTTGCCCATTGCCAAGTCATGCTAGTGGAAGAGACAATAATTAAAGATTGAATTTTTGTCTGCTTGCTTTTGTATTTCTCTATATAGTTGGAGCAAGATATAAAGTTATATAAAGTTAAAAATTCCCTTGTGACGCTCTGTCGTAAATCCTCTGCCCTTACCCCCTGGCTCAAGACAAGCACTGATCTGATTGCCATTCTTATGACTTTTGCCATTTCTGGAATGTTGTATAAATGAAATCGTGCAGTATGTACCCTTTTTGTGTATGACTTCTTTCAGTTAGCATGAGTTTTTTAAGATTCATACTGTTGTATGAAAGTCCTAGAGTTGTTTGGGTTTATTTGTCTGTTTGTATATGCACAGGAATGTAGTAAAACATCAATTGACCACATGTGTGTGGTCTATTTATAGACATTCTATTCTGTTAGAGTAATCTACGTTTCTCCTTATGCCATTACCACACCTTCTTGAGTATTATCACATTTTATTAAGTCTTATAGTCAGGTAGTGTGAGTATGCCAACTTTATTTTACTTTGTATTGTTTTGGCTACTCTAAGTTCTTTGCAATTTCATATAAATTTTAGACTCAACTTGTCAGTTTCTATAAAACACACATACATACAAACACACACATATGCACCCTGGTGAAAAATTGATTTGGATTGTGTTAAATTTACAAATCAATTTGGGGACAATTGCCATCTTAACAATATAGAGTCTTTCAATCCATAATAGCATGACTATTATGCTATCAACAATATGTTGTAGTTTTCAGTCCTGCACATATGTTATGGCATCTATTTCCAAGTACTTCATGTTCATTGATATTATAAATGGTATTTAAAAATTTCTTTTCCAAATTTCCAGTATATAGATATAAAATTGATTTTGCAGGACTTCCCTGGTGGTGCAGGGGTTAATTATCCGTCTGCCAATGCAGGGTACATGGGTTCAAGCCCTGGTCTGGGAAGATCCACATGCCACGGAGCAACTAAGCCCGTGTGCCACAACTACTGAGCCTGCACTCTAGAGCCCACGCTCCGCAATGGGAGAAGCCACCGCAATGAGAAGCCTGTGCACCGCAACGAAGAGTAGCCCCTGCTCTCTGTAACAAGAGAAAGCCCGCGCACAGGAACGACGACTCAAGGCAGCCAAAAATAAATAAAATAAAAAAGTAAATAATAGGTTTATTTCACCTTGACTGTACATTGGTAAGGCAGTAAGTCAAGGTTTTTAAAAATGTCTTCCTGGAAACAGAAATTGACTAAAATACTGGTGGTTCCATGAAGAAGTGAGATTAAAAATGTTTAACCACTGGTAGGCAATATTTTAGAAGATGCAATTTCCTAAAATTGCCACATGCAACAAAAGATCATATGAGGAAATATTGGCCTGTCGTGATATTTTACAGGGGACCAAAAAGGCACTGAACATTTGTCTCTTTCCCCTGACAGAGTTGGAGGCTGCTCAGAACAAAGGGTTACATCTGGTGATTGAAGCCATCTCACAGGTGTCATGGCAGGTTCATGGGCTAGTGCTTTGGCTGGTGGGTACCAGAACAACTCATCAAAAGTATCCACTTAGGTGACCTTGGGGCAGGGCAGTGGGGACAGGGACATTTGGATGGCTTGGGCAATGGTATTTACCAACCAAAATGAAAGCATTTCAATGTTTTGAACAACCAATATAATTGCATCGTTGTGAATATCAGTCCTGTTTACCTGTTAGTGTAGTTATATACATTGGGCAAATATTGAGTTAAATGGAGTTAAACAGATTTTTTACTGAGGGAATTCTCAGAGCTTTAATTGGTAGTATACATTGTGGGTCTTTAAAAGAGAAATATAGTATCTAGTATTTTTTCTAACTTACTTGGACATGGAGATTTTTCTCTATAGAGATTGCTTTTTTCTATACATCTTGAGATTGTTCTTTTTGAAACTGTGTTAGTAAATTCTGAATTAGGCCTATGAATTAGAAAGGGTAACTAATGTTATAACCACCCTGAAATTTCAGTGACTTAGCACAAAGTTTATTTCTACCTTAAATCACAGTCTAAGGTAGGATTGGGTTGCTCTCCTGGGTAGCTGTTTTCTAAATAGTGACTCAGGGATCTAGAATTTTCTATTCTATGTTTCTGCCACTCCCTAGGGACTCCTTGAGGCTCTCCAGTGGTTTCCCTCCACCTGTCTACCTGACGAGGAAGAAAAGAAAACATATTGGATGTAGACACCACACAGTGATTTTAAAATGTGTCTACAAATTCTTTTGCAATCCTCATATCAAAGGGTGGAGGCTAATTCTCTTTCCTGTGAGTGTAGTCTGGAATTGGTGACTTGCTGTAAACTAACTGAATGGGACAGGAGTGATGGTGAGTAAATTTTGAAACTACGTCACAAAACACATTCAGCTTCCTCCTTGCTTCTCTCTTTCTTTCTTTGACAACATTCTCGGAAAAATCCAGATACCAGGTTCTGAGCACAGGGCTAGCTTCACAAGTGTATGTCCTGTGTAATCTCATAGGCCCAATACTTAGAAAGGTCCCATACTTGTTTAAATGCACAGTGGTTGTCATATTACAATTATTAATAATTTTTCAGGGACTTCCCTGGAAGTCCAATGGTTAGGACTTCACCTTCCAATGCAGGGGGTGCAGGTCAGATCCCTGGTCAGGGAGCTAGGATCCCACACGCCTCGCAGCCAAAGGGCCAAAACATAAAAATAGAGGCAATATTGTGGAAAATTCAATAGACTTTTAAAAAATGTCCCATACCAAAAAAGTCTTAAAATAATTTTCAACACGAGGTCTCACATTTTCATGCTGCACAGAGCTCCACAGATTATGTAGCCAGCTCCATGTGAGGCTGTTCAAGCAGATTTATGCAGAGGGCCATGTGATAATGGACCTACCAATGACCAGTGAAGAACTGAAGATTCCTACTAACAGCCATGTGAGTAGATTATCTTGGCACTGAATCCTCCTGCCCTAGACAAGCCTTCAGATAACTACAGTCAAGCTAACAACTTGATTGTAACTTCATGAGTGGTCTTAAGCAAGAACCACCCAGCTAAGCCACTTAGAGATTGCTCATCAACAAAGAATTTGAGATAATATGTATTTATTTTTTAAACCACTAAGTTTTAGAGTAATTTTTTGCAGCAACAGACAAACAAAATGGAGGGATTTTAGAGACTGATCCTGAGAGCAGCATTCCCTTCAACCCCCGTACCATTAACCAAAGTCCAGTCACGTGGATTCAGTCAACTACAAATGAAGGTGAAAAATTAAGACTTTTTTGTGCACTGGAAGAAAAGGAGATTGATGAGCATAGAGTCATCCTCAGATGCACTCTGTGAACAAACTGTCATTCGCATGTGGTAGAATCTTCTTATTAGTTGTCATCACTTAACTATAAGGCTGACAAGAGTGTGTGGAATGGGAAGAGGAAGCCAGTACAAAATATCAGAGTCCAAGATCTTAAAGGCAACCCGGGGATGAAATACAAATATTATGTAGAATTTTAACCAATCCACCTTTGCTAGAAATGGAAAAGACCCCACTTAAAAATATTATTTTCATCCAAGCTTAAACACACTCTTGGAGACCCTATTAATATAACCATGGGCTTGTAGCCAGAATGACTTTGGTTCCTGTCTTCAGTTTTCCATATTAGTCCTTGATCTTGGGCAGGCAACTTAATCTACAGATCTTCATCCCTAAGATTGGAAAAAACATGGGGCTATCTCAAGAGATGATTGGGAAGGTTATGTAATATTGTATAAAGAACACCTGTCACAGTGACTGGCATTTATTAAGCACTCAGCAAATATTAAGTGTTTTATTAAAACCAGAAAGACAATAGAATTGGTGAAGATAACAGGGAGTGACAGAGACATCAAGGAGTTAGAGGAATTAAGCTTTTCCCGAGAAACATTAAAATCATTTGATTAGATTCCCAAAGTCATGTATCATTCATTCAACAGGTATTTCTTCATTAGCTATTGTAGACTGCTATACACAGAGGCAGGTACTAAGATTTTGTAGTTCCTTCAGTTGGGGTTGCTTTTAGGCAACACTTGAGAAGATAAGACAATGAACATGTGGTTACCAAAGTGAGTAGTGGACAAGGGGAAATGAAACTCATTTGGAGGACTGTATGAGATAAAGCTAATAGGCTATTACAGTACAGAAGGTTCCATACTACATCTAAGCCATAGATTGAAGGTGGAGTACATGTTCTCCAGACTGAGAATGTATCAGAGAGGGACAGTGGGAGGGTTGGGAGTCTTTTAGGAAGATGGAAAGGCAGAGAAAATGGACTGAAGATGGGCTTCCAAAGGACAAAACAACAGAGGAGGTTAGAATATCAACAACAAAAGTAACTTCTCTGGGTTACTGATTTGGTTCCATAACCCAGCAAAGTCAAAACAGGAGGAGGTTGATGCTAGAGAAAAAGTTGAAAATTTCATAAAGGAAAGACGGAGCCAGAATCTTTGAGAAAGATAGAAGGTCATGGTCAAGAAACACAATCTTAAATCAGTTCTTTCAAGGTGATGCAAAGTCCAAAGCATAATGGAGTGGATGGCCCAACAGAAGGGTGAAAGGAGTCACTGCATACACAGCATTCAAGAAATTGAGCCCACATGAAAATTTCAGTCACCTGACCTCATGGGAGGACTTGGAGAGGAGAGGTAAACTATGAGCCAGGTACCAGAATATTAATGGGTGACCTTGAAAAAGACAAGGTGAAAACTGATGGTGCCAATAGTGCACATTTGGAGAGAACAGAGTTCATTTGTTTGCTTTGTTTTGTTTTTTTACAAGAGAATAATGATCTTAAAATAGCCCTTGGGAGCAATGAGTAGGAACCACCTTCTGACCCTGAGGTATGTAGCTTGAGCAGCCGTCACCAAAGAAGAGTCATGTCCTAAATGTTTCCTACAAAGTCTGTGATAGTAAGCAGAATAAAGTCAAAATGTCCCAAATTTCTAAACTAGTTACCACCAGGAAAAACAATGTCTCGATCAAGAATTTTACCTTTAAACAAAAGTGAAGAAGTCTTTAAATAGAGCTAAAGTACTTTAAATTAGAAATTGTAAAAGTTAAAAATGTGTGTGTGCATATATGTGTATGTAATAGTGTGTGATAATACACACACACACACATAGTTAAAATAGAGTTAATGTTATTTGAAGAGAGGAGAATTTTAAGAAAGAAGTCTACTACTTCTACGTCCCATTCCACTTTTTATTGTAACAAACTAAAGTCAGTCATTTTTGAAACAAAAAAAATGACTCAAAATTTATTAGCTCTTTCCCAGAAAAATAAATTAGAAATTGACTCTTGGTCATAAACGAGAGAGAGTGTGTGTGTGTGTGTGTGTGTGATTGAACATAGAATGTACAAGAATATACAGAGGCTTATAAAACAGTTATGAGGTTTTTCATTTTATAATAGACATGTATAGCCACTTCATAAAAGAAATGTAAACAGTGTAAGTCAAAACATAACTATCTCACTACCTCACTACCTCCATACCATTGATCTGTGCATCCTCAATAACATTGTTTCCAAGGTTTTAATATGTATGTGCATGCCCCTTCAATACCTAAACCCACCAAGAGAAAACTGTTCTATAAACTAAGCAAATATATATTACAGTTTTACTTCTCTGTGCATTTTAATAATATGGATTCGTTATCAACCTGCTCTTCAGAGGATTAAGTGCAATGAGAGGAAAGGTAAATCTTCCTGTTAACAACATCATGTAGAGTGAGTTGCTCCATCCGTCTCTATAAACTATGAGAGTTTCTGGGTGGTTAAACTGTTTTAAAGATCATTGTCAGTAAACAACCATTATCTCCTCAGCTGACACAAAAGGACTTTTGAAGTCACCAAACAATGTAGTCATCTGGACGGGAAGTAGAAACCAGTTAGCAAAATAAGTCTTTAGGTCAAAGGAAGCTTATTGCGATTAGGAGAAACTAACTTATTAGAGAGTAAGGTGACACCTGAGTTCCAGAGGAGGCTCTGAGTTGGTAGTTATTATCCTGGGCAAACACTCTTCCTAACAGGATTCTATGTGACTCTGCCCAATAGACGTCACCATTATGTACTGCCACAGCGCACAGTGTACAGTGTACAAGAAGACAACCCTGTTGCAGTTGACTTACTCTCAGCAGTGATACATGAGAGAACGGAGTGGGAATCAAGCAGTCTTTCAGGGCTGGAGTGACCCAGTTCTTCAGGGGTAACACTGAAGTAGGAAGACAGCTAACTCTGGCCACTATTAGTATGTGTTTCCTGCTAAGAACATGCAGTACCTTCTCTCTCACGCTTCCCTCCATGCCCGTGGTAAGAACTGACATATTTGGGCAAGAGGAGATTCTGAAAAGAAAATAGCCTTCCCTTTCTAAATTCTCTAGCTATAAGCTTCGGGGAAATATGAAATGAGTTTTAAAAAATAACCTGGGATAGGAAAATAATTACAGACCAAGTAAATTGTATAGTGGCCTCTGCTTGCTGTTGCTTTGATTCCTGGTCACACGTAACGGATTTATTGTCAATGCTTTTAATTGGTAGCTTCTCTCAATGTTTCACATCAAATATTGGTGTCTCTTTAAATTTTTTTCAGTCGTTTTTGCACTGTCATCTGTTTTTCCCCTGTGCCTCAAAGCACTGGGAGCATGGATCATACAGATAACTAGGGTTTCTGCTGTTTTATTTTAAACTCTGTTTGTGAAGGTATCTTATACTCTCATGCCCTTGTTTATTTAATCCTTTTTTTTGTCTCACCTCATTATGTCCAAATGAACATATTCCGTTTCATCAGTGTTTGTGGCCCAGAATGTCTTTCCAATACATACAAAACCATTTCATTACGTGACAGCAAAAATAAGAGTCAAAAGGAAAACAGTATGTTCAAACATAGGATTGGAACCAGCCACCTCTTATTTTACACTTCATTTCTGGCATTTGTTTTAACAAGTGATGAAGTCTGAACCCAGGACAACTGGATGAGGACCGTTAACCAGCATATAAAAGAGATTGGCCACTTTTCTTCTTTCCCCTGATAGGTTCTGCAGAGAACATTTTTAACCTCTCTCTCTTTCTCTCAAAATATAGACTTTTGAACGGTTATTTTCCATTCCATTCCTGCCCACTGAAAGTTGCGAAGTTGCTGGCAACACACTGAATTTTTAAAAGCCCTGAAACCGAGAAAAGTTGAGTAAATCATCAGTGCTCTCTAGCGTTCAGAATAAGGAACACCTTGGAAACCACAGCCTCAGCTGCAGTGGCTTTGCTAATGCAGCTGCTAGTCTTTTTTGTTAGGAAGAAGTGTGGTTTGTTTCCATTATATTTGGTAACCAAAGAGCTTCAGCTTTTCCCATAAATTCTCTGGAAACAGAAATGCTGCATTTTTCAGGTCAGGCCATATTTATTTCACAGTTATCTCTAAAAATACAATGAAATGCAATTATATCATTCTTGAAGGGACTGAGAACAGAAACTTTTTTAAAATAAAAGAAACAGTTTCAGCAAGTTTTTCTTATATTTAAGAAAAGGCAATACCAAGAAATTGACACAGACCCACTATCTATGTCTGGAATTTAGTGTGTGTGTGTGTGTGTGTGTGTGTGTGTGTGTGTGTGTGTTTTAAATTGATCTCTAAATAGATGTGAATGTGACCTGTTTTTACTAATAGGGTAATTCATTCGATTTTTAAAAATCTACAGAAAAGGAAACAAGTTATCCTTCTTGTCCTGGAGGGCAAATAAATAAGACATTTTCAAGAAAGTCCACAGGCAAAACCATCTGTTTGAAATCTCTCTGATTACACAAGCTGGTAATTCTTGGTCTCAAGGGACGTAGCTAAAGTATGGAAACTTTTAAAAGGTGATACAGCTTCCCAGAGGTCCCTAGAGACTGGAAGCATGAATGTCCCTCCTTCCTATCATGCAGCCACTGGCCTCTCTCTCACCCACACACCTGGCTCTGAGCCTGGAGGGGCTGAGCAGAGTCTGTGAGAGTCTGAACCACACCTGGACCACTGTGGTGAGAGCAGTGGTCCTTGGGGTGCTGTGTACCACAGAAATGTCAGGAGGGGGATGACTCATAAACTCACATGAAAACATTGAAATTTGTTTAGTTTGGCCAGAGAGAGGATGATAATGGTCAGCAAATATGTGACTTGCAGAGAAGTTGTTTTAAATGGTATAAATAAAGGATGGAGAGGAAATTGAATTGATAAGGGTAGAGTGACTTTCTGGAAATATTTCCCAACCTAAAATTTAGGCAATTATGAAAGTATTTCCAAAGAAAAAGGGAAGTTTAAATTCTAGGATCTAAATTCCAAGTCAAATAGAAACAAGGATGATCAAAGGTGTACTGGAAGTTATGGAGTATGCAATGTCATCGTCTAGAATGGGTTGACCTCTCCTAAGAGCTAAATTAAGCAAGTGATCCCCACCAATTTTTACATAAATCTTTGCCTTTGCACTGGAATTTCTCCCTACTATTTTTTCCTTTTCTACCACCTCTTTCTCCATACATATTTTACCTATGCCTGGAATTCCCTGTTTTGGTCCATACGATTCATTCTCTATACTCATTGTTTTCCAAATAAATTTTCCTTCTTGCCCTATGCCAGTGGTCTCCTAGGACAATGTTTTCAATGTCCACAGAGAACAATATAGATAGCTTACGGGTTATGACTGTAGCCTGTTGCAATGGACTGAATGTTTGTGTCCTCCTCAAACTTATATGTTGAAAATTTAATCCCAGTGTGTTGGTATTTCATCACACTGGGTCATGTTGGGGCCTTGGGGAGATAATTAGGTCATAAAGCTGGAGCCCTCATGAATGGGATTAGTACCCTTATAACAAGAGGCCAGAGAGAGCTCTCACTGACATGTGAGGACACAGCAAGATGGTCCTCTGTAAACCAGAAAGAGGGCACTTACCATGGTCCCGATCATGCTGGCACCCTGATCTTGAACTGCCAGCCTCCAGAACTGTGAGAAATAAATGATTGTTGTTTAAACCACCCAATCTATGGTAATATGTTATGGCAGCCTGAGCTAAGATGCCTTCCGAGCAAAACTGCTTAGATTTGAATAGTTCTGTAAAGTCAGGCAAATCACTCAACCTCCCCGTGCTTCAGTGTAAAATGGGAAAAATTATGAGATCAGATGTGAGGATAAAAGGAGTTAACATATAGCCACTCAGGATAAATTCTGGCATGTAAGACTCACTGTTAAAATATAAACAATTTTTTGAGCTACTTTTACTACAATAAGAACACACTTTACACGTGTGTATAAACAAAAATTCCATCATATAATAATTACCTTATGATGTGCAATGCATTCTATTTTATTCTTCTATATTTTATATATTTCCTTGAAAAAAAAGTGTGATCATGACCCACTAAATAATTCTTAAGTCTCATTATTGTTTTTTGACTTGCAGTTTGAAAAGCGAGTCTTGTGATATAATTTTTAGGCTATAAAGGTTCCAGGATATAAGAGGGAAATAGGGTGCCCAGACATTATTTTTGGAATTTCTGACAATTCTCACAGCTCTGGGATTTCTTTTTAACTCTCCAAGTCCACTCTGTAGTCCACTCTTCTTGTGAACACAGAATTTTTTTTAAACTAAAGACAGTAACAACAGCTACTACTACAACAGCAGCCAACAATAAAACTGTCACCTTGCCAGAGTTTCCATGTCCTAAGATAATCAAATGTCAGAAATTTCTAGTATCCTGTAAAAGATTATGTTAGAATGAGAAACAAGCTTGTGGCTCTAGGACTTCAGCAGTTCTGAGCAGAGTTAGATGACTTAGAGGCACATAGTAGATGCTGAGAAGTGAGGTAGTGGCTTCCTTCCCCTCTTCCCTCCAAATAAGTACAACTACCAACTGAACAATCCCCATGACTATGTATGTGTGTGTAACATACAGTAAGGATAAGTATTGCTTAATGTATATTTTTGTTTTAAGTATATGTTTATATTTGTGTGGGTGATATGGAATTATTTCTTATGTGGAACCTCATCAAATAATTTTGAAAAATACTGTTTCAGATGATCTGACAATTCTACGGGTGGATCCCAAGAGAGCCACTTAAGGGTTAACTTCAGTTAGTAACTAAACTGTCTTTTTCTTTCCCCATTGATTTCTCTTGCTTTTTCAAAATTTATTAAAAAAATAAAGATTAAGCAATAATATTGTAAAGCAGTGGAGGTGTGCATGGAACTAAACTGGAAAGTATCAATGTAATAATAATAATAATAATAAAGAACAAAACTTAGTCATGGTGAATGCAGCTAGTTGGTGCCCTGCAGAAACTTGTGGGACAGATTTTAGGTTTCCTGGAGTTCAGAGAGGGCTTGCTCTTGGAGACATGGTCCTCTGAAAAGGCTGAGGTAGTCTGCAGCCCTGGAAAAGTGTTCTGCTGTCACAGACTCAGCCTCAGGTTCACAAAGCTCCAGACGAGAAGGGAAAGAGCTGAGGAAACAACTCACACATGAACAGGAGTTAACTACAAAGCATGCTTTTCCACAGCTCTCTGTATTTTCATTGACCCTTGCACTGCAGAGACAAAAGATAATCTAATTCCATATATGCTATTCTTCTCTGACTGTACATACCTCAACAACTATCATTTTCCAATCAGAATGGAGCATTTTTCTGCCCTTTCCTGGAAAGTGTTACATATCTCCTTTGTCCAGTATTGCAGACTCTACAACATGCGATTTTAAGGTAGGAATCCATATGTCCTTAAGGTTTGTCTGGTGAACTAAATACTGCTGTGTTCTTCAGATATGCTCTTGCTGGTGACTATTGTGCTACATTCTGATTTAAAACTGAAAAAAGGGGTCTTCATCTTCCAACAAGGTCATCTAACAATGACCCTAATAAGCAGCTAACCTGCATGACTTGATGTATAGAACTTGTTCAAAATCTAAATCTTGGCATGGAATCAAGTCTAAATAATGAATTTAAGAGTTCACTCAGGTCAAACAGGTACTTTTGAATTAAGAGTGTGTTCTGGAATGCTGGATGGTATGTATGCTGGTGGGGGTAGATTATGTCAACAACAGTTGCCAGATCTCCATGGCTTCACACAACACATTTATTTCTTACTCACAAAACATGTTTCACATGAGCTGGCAGGGGTCTCTGCTCACCATAGTTGTTTGCGGACCTGAGCTAACACGATCTGTCTCAACACACACCTCATGATTACCACAGCCAAGGGAGGAAAGCATGTCAAATTGTTTAAGGAGTAACACCTAGAAGCAACCTATACCACTTCTGCTCATGTTTATCGGCCAAAGCAAGCCACAGGGCCCCACCTCACTTCACGGGACGGGGAAAGAAAGTGCAAGACTAACACTGTTTAGAAAAAAAAAGGGAGCTATTTAGTAAACAACCCTGAGGAGGACCACCATTTTCCTCATCTTTCACATTCACTTGATGACCAAGACCTGCTCGCTGACAACTCGTTTCAGTTTCTACTTTCCATTCACTTGTTGACTTGGTCTGTAGTCTCATCATCCTTCAGCTGGATTACAGAAAGGCCTTTGCACTCAGCCCAAAAACCCATACTTATATTCCAGTCACACTGAATTACTTACAGACCAGCATACTTTATTTCACCCCTCATGCTTTTTCTCACATTTCTCCCTGTTACCTTCTCTCCCTGAAAACAGTCCCTTCATCCCTCCACAGCCATCTCAAATCTTACGTCCCTCACGAAGGCTTCCCAGAAAGCCCCACATATTCTCCAGTCCGTGTTATATTTAGTAACACTGTGGTGCTTTCTCTATTTGTATTTGTTTTACAAGAACGTGTGTCTCCTTTACTGCAAGTATTAATTAATAGGCAATCATTTTCTGTTTACAAGAATGTAAGCTCCCTGAAGGTAACAATCATTCTTCCAGAAGAGCCGTGACAATGTACTGTCATTCTCATACCTGTGCTTCTACCCCATCCTTTTTGTCTTTGTGTCCCTAGTGTCTAGAATACTGTCAGAACTCAACAAAAGCCAAATTAATCTACTAATTTGTACCAAGAAATATAACTAACAGGCATTCCTGATATTTAGTCCATACTAGAAGAAGAAACTATTTTAAAACATTCAAAATTTAAAATTACTAGATATAGATTCAGAGAAAAAGAGACATGAAGGTTGTTCTGGAACATTACCATTAAGCCATAGTAGTCGTTCAATATTCTCTTTGCTGAGCTCACTAGATATATGTATTAATCTGTGGTTTTTTTGGATGGTGTAGGGTAGAGCCTAAGAGCCTTGTTCATTTCAAAGACTCTTCTGGAATGTGATTCTCTTGATATGTGTCATTGTAATATTCCTATCACTCAATTCCCCACTTTTATAACTCGATACATTTCTCAAGGTTGTTGCTTCTACTTATATTCTATTTAGTGAAGCTACCAGCTTCCTTATGGTTCACAGGAAAACATCTGTGTCTCACCCCTACCTCTAGAGTAGCAACTATAGGAATTTATTGTGAGGAATCAGAACCAGAGACCTTGTTTTCATTGGTGATGAGAGGACTTATTCCCAGTAGTAAGGGCTAATGCTTTGGTAGGTAGATTAAAGATTTCCTAAAGGTGTGTGTGTCTAATACAGATGGCCAACAAATACATGAAAAGATGCTCAACATCACTAATTATTAGAGAAATGCAGATCAAAACTACAATGAGGTATCACCTCACACTGGTCAGAATGGCCACCATCAAAAAATCTACAAACAATAAATGCTGGAGAGGGTGTGGAGAAAAGGGAACCCTCATACACTGTTGGTGGGAATGTAAATTGATACAGCCACTATGGAAAACAGCATGAAGGTTCCTTAAAAAACTAAAAATAGAATTACCATATGACCCAACAATCCCACTACTGGGCATATACCCAGAGAAAACCATAATTCAAAAAAATACATGCACCCCAATGTTCATAGCAGCACTATTTACAATAGCCAGGACATGGAAGCAACCTAAATGTCCATTGATAGAGGAATGGATAAATGGACAAAGGGATGGAAGATGTGGTACATATATACAATGGAATATTACTCAGCCATAAAAAGGAACAAAATTGGGTCATTTGTAAAGATGTGGATGGACCTAGAGAGTGTCATACAGAGTGAATGCAGTAAGTCAGAAAGAGAAAAGCAAATATCGTATAATAATGCATATATGTGGAATCTAGAAAAATGGTATAGATGATCTTATTTGCAAAGCAGAAATAGAGACACAGATGTAGAGAGCAAATTTGTGGATACCAAGAGGGAAAGGGGTGGAGAGGGAGGAATTGGGAGACTGGGATTGACACATATACATTATTGATACTATGTATAAAATAGACAACTGATGGGAACATACTATATAGCACAGGGAACTGTACCTAATGCACTGTGGTAACCTAAATGGGAGGGAAGTCCAAAAGGGAGGGGATATCTGTATGTGTATGGCTGGTTCATTTTGCTGTGCAGTGGAGCCTAACACAACATTATAAAGCACCCATACACCAATAAAAATTAAGTTAAAAACAGTGTGTGTGTCTACTCACTTTCTGCGTTCTGTGCTTCTAATCACTTTAGCACCATTAGGCTACTAACACAGTATGGGAGTCCTGCATACTTGTAGCATAAGGAAATTCAATATTAAGCTAAAGCCAGAAAGAAAAACATGACAGTTCATTCATATGTCAAACTAATTATAGTTACTTTGCTTATTCCAAATCCCAAGAATATTCATTCAGCTCAAATAGAGTAGAAATTTCCACTGTACAAGAATACAATTTTTCCAAACTATACCATCAAAGTTTAAGTTACAGTCTTGTTTATGATTAAGAATAGCTGTAAATAAAATAATAAGAAGAAGAGGAAGAAAGAGAAGAAGAAGGAGGAGGAGGGAGAGGAGAAGAGGAGAAAGAATATCTTCTTGTTTGGTTCCTTTTTTTAATCTCAAAACACAGATTCTCAGCAAACCAACTAAATGTCACTGGAGGTGACTCACAGTTCTCCTGCTGCAACTGAGATAAATTGAGTTCCCCGTATTTCTGTGTGGGTGTCTGAAATACGATCTTAAACAACAAACCCAGGTCCACTCTAGAGGAACATGAAAGATTCTGTAAGACTTGAAACAGGAGGAAAGTATTGGTTTCCTTTCTTCCTCTTCACTAAAACATATCCTTTCCATACAATGGTTGTTCACTGATGAGCTCAGCTCTTAGAATAAAACTCATGATCCCATTACTCCTGACTATGACTGGTTTTGGGGAGAGGGGGCATGTGGTCATGAAGTCAGGTCTTCACAGGGCTTCTGAGAAAAGTTTCCTTGCTCTTAAGAAAACAACACAGAAGTGTTCTTTTCTGCCTCTGGACATTGCCACTTCCTGATGTGACCCAGGAACTACTGTAGCTATATGCACACAGGAAGGGATGCCCGAGGGCTCCCTAGCAGAGAGATGAAAGCTATCAGGGAACCATGTCCTTGAGGTCATTATTGAACTGTTGATCATACTGTACCTGGGGACTGATTTCTTCTTATTCTGATTTTTCAGTTATATGGAAAAAAATATAATCCCTCACTCATCAGGGTATTTTTAATCAGATTCATGGACAATTTATTCTTGTCTCAGTGACTCTGCCCTTATTTCTGGCTATTGCTCATCACACATGGAACCAATGATAAAACCATTTTAATTTCCCTTTCGTTCCATTTAGAGTTGCCAGATAAAATACAGAAAGCCCAGTTAAATTTGAATTTCAGATAAACAATGAATAATTATTTTAGGATAATTATGTCCCATGCAGTGTTAGGGACATACTAATATAAAAAATTATTCATCATTTATCTGAAATTCAAATTTAACTAGGTACCCTATATTTTTATTTGTTAAACCAGCAACCCCAGTTCTATTAGAACAATATTAGGAAGAATTTTAAAAGTTACTTCTGAATACAGCAGTGGGAGGCAGAATATAATAGAATATGTGTGATTTGATTAATAGGCATCTGATCTGATTTAGAACGACTGTGAAGAAAAAGACCTGACTCAAATTTTCATTCATAAATACAGATAATACAAATAGTCATGAACGCCTATGTATAGAAAATCAAACTCATTATCACCAGATGTATCATCATGGAAATAACCTAAAAGAAGGGAAATTTCTTTCAACACTAATCTTGCATTAATTACAACCTTTTTTAAAAGCATACTTATGAAAGGCACAACTTTTAAAGTAACCCCAACATTTTGTTTTCAACCTGCCTCATGTCTGTTCAGATAGATCCCTGGATTCAAGATCTCCAGATACAGCATTTAGTCTGAATTCATTGTAAGGGATTTGTAAATTTCTCATGAAGAGGGATTAGGAAGAAGTTAACTAGTTTGCTCTACGGTAAAAGTGCACTGGAATGTGATCATGAAGTTCTGGATTTGAGGCCAAGGAAATAATGTAAGAGTAAAAAACTGAGAAAATGGGCACATATTCTCTTATTTTTGCAAAAGTTTCATAGGATTTTAAGCAACATTCTTAAACTCTAATTCTTAACGTCTAAAATGAAGAAATTAATTGTTTATCACATAGGAACATTTTCTGTAAATTTAAAAGCACTTTGCAAATAATAGGTCCCAGTAAAACTATGAGTTGACATATAAGTACTGCAATTAAAACAAGTTCCAAAAAATCATCAACCAGAGAGCTCTGATTCTAGAAATATTCTCACCACTGCAATCTACAAGGATTTTATTTCAGCTTCTCTTACTTGTCTTGCTAAGAATTCATTTTACATCGTGACTTCTCTCAAAAAATGTCTATTTCTTTTGTATAAAATCTCATTATCAAACTGTCCTAGTGATGCAGATGCTCTCAATGGCAGGCAACTGGGTGTTATTAACCTCTGCAGTTGTCTTTCCAAAGAGGAAATATGGGCCTTTTTCTTTTATATTAATGACATGATTTGAAAATTATTCTCAAGTTTGGCAAGTGAGGATGATTTAATTTATGCCACATTTGGAACTTTGGTCTTCTTATTTGATTATTTTGACTTTTAGCATCTCTCTGTAGAACTACAGATAGATTGAATGCTTTATTTAAAGCAATTCTGCTGTCATGGGGGAAATAAATGGAATGAGTTATTAAGTTCAGTATAAGCCTTTGATTATTCTGGAATTAAAAGCCTATGGAGGCTAAAAGTTTTTTGAGATTTTCTCAGCGAAGGTTTAGAGAAAGAAATGTTTGCAAGCTGGTCATCAGGATAAACACATTCCAATCAAACACACGGAAGTTTTAATTGTTCTTTAAAACGCATGCTTTCTAGATGCTGCCAAAGTAAATGATTGTCTTCTAATTATACAATTGTTCTTGCTGCAGCACTTCAGTTTCTGGTCAAGACTGTTAGGGTACGAAGATGGAGAGCAGAGGGAAATAGGTTTACGAACATAAAGAAGTCTGTGGCATTGCAACTATGCAGTAGTTCTAGGACCTTTGCCTCCTTTTTGCACGAAGGAGACAAGTTGATAAATTTCAAAAGTACTCAAACTAAAACTTGATTGTTCTAATGGTACAATGGTATGTGTTCTTTGGTGAGAAAACCTAATGAAAAACTATACCTTAAAATACATTTCTTTAATACAGAAAACCTCAAGAGCAACTTATTTTATTCTCATTAAATTTTCTGAATTTAATCTCCAAACACATTTGGAGCTTCAGCTATGTGCCAGGTACAACATTAGCAGCTGGAGCTAGGAAAAAAAAAAAAAAAAAAAAAAAAGCCCAAAACATTAGATATTGTCTCTTCCTTTCAGGGCCTTCATTTAATGGGATGATAACAAATCCTCTATAATCTGGGGATATTGTCACCAGTATCGTTTGTTTGTTTGTTTTTGTTTGATTTTATTTTCTTTAAGAAAAAGATATGCAAACAACTCAATTCTGATTTTATGGCTCTATTTCTGGATATAACAATAGTTTTAAATTTCATGTACAGTAATTTCTTATACCCCAGTCAGTCACTGGCATCCATACCAATTCTTAAATACCATACACATTTGATAAGAATATATCAAGGATTAGAAATAAATGTTTAGCACAGTGTATAGCACATGGTAGGTATTCCACAAATAGTTCAGTTTTTTCAAACTCAATATCACAATGGACTTATATCACAAACACACTTTTAAAAAGCTGTAGTTATGGCTGAAGGAAGGAAAGATGAATTCAAAGATGGTGTTCCTAGATATTAATGCAAACAAAAAAGAAAACTGAAAATTCCTTAATTCATCTTAAAACAAATTGTGGGGTGAAAAAACAAAGAATTAAAAGATGTGGGTGCCAGTGTCATGTAGGAAATCTTGGATCAAAAGCATAGATATTAAGAAGCTTTTTCATATTTGGAGAGTTTTTTTTAAAGAAATAGAAAATAAAGATAAATAGGACAAAACGGCCACAGGAAATAAAATAGTGTGGGTTTTGTAAGTACAGGGTTCTAAATGGATTACTAAGAAATTTTAAATATATATTCTAGATGGCGATTGAGGTGGAGACCATATATATATATATATTTATATATAAATATATAAATATATATATATATACATAAAACATGCTGAAAAGAACAGAGAGAGAGAGAAAGAGAGAGAGAGACCCATGCAGCTAATCAGAAGGAGCAGAGTAAGCAATTTAATCACTGACCACAGTGATGACATTCCAAGAAACACAATCCATCAAGGAATCCTATTACATCCTTTCTTTTACGTGTTATTTCTCTGTATTAACAAACCACTAATGTTGAAAATGATAACACAGAAGGAAAAGGAAAAATAGGGCAACCTACAGATCCTTTTCCCTTCCGTCCTTCCTTACTCACCAAGCTGAAGGTAGAATGTTATTAAGAAGTGAAATAAAAGTCGAGTTCAGTTTGTGCAGCATTTCTATTGTTCTATTCAGAACAAAATACATATGCCCATGTGAGCCGCTAAATGCAAATTATGTGATTTTGGTGACTCTGGATATGAGTTAATTGTTCTTACTTTTGCATTTAAGACTAGCATCACACAAGATAAATAGAGGATAAACATAAAAAGTTGCAATAAAATTTGGGACTTCCCTGGTGGTGCAGTGGTTAAGAATCCGCCTGCCAATGAAGGGGACACGAGTTCGATCCCTGATCTGGGAAGATCCTACATGCCGCGGAGCAACAAAGCCTGTGCACCCCAACTACTGAGCCTGCGTTCTAGAGCCCACAACTACTGAGCCCACGTGCCACAACTACTGAAGTCCGCGCGCCTAGAGCCGGTGCTCCGCAACAAGAGAAGCCACCGCGATGAGAAGCCCGCGCACCGCAATGAAGTAGCCCTCGCTACTTCACCACGAGTAGCCCTCGCTCGCCGCAACTAGAGAAAGCCCCCGTGCAGCAACGAAGACCCAATGCAGGCAAACATAAATAAATTAATTTATTTTAAAAAGTTACACTAAAATTAAAAATGTTAATTTTTCTTAACTTAGAACAGCATTAAACAGGAAATATATAACAAACCCTGACAAACCAAAAGAAAAACTGCAGGAGAAACAGCTTTTATAAATTTAATTTTAATACTAACAGCAATTTTTTTTTTGCTTTTTGAAAAAGTGGCCTCATGTTTTCATTTTGCACCAGACCTGTAAGTTTGCCTACTCAAAGCCTACCCAGTAGAAGTGATGTCTGTTGCATTATGTCAGAATCTCCATCTTGCTTCTCAATCAGACTGCAGCTTCTTTATATTTTCCAATAAAAGCCTATGCAGCTCTCACTGCTCGGACTGCAGGGGCAACCTTATTCGACCTTACTCGTTTAGCTTGAAACATGGCACAAAGTTATTTGTCTTTGGTATAAGCAGAGCATTTATAAGAGCTCATGGAATATGTTCATTTTTAGAGCTTACAATTTGTGGAGCAACACTTAAAACCTGTATCAAATCTAAGAGAGAAAACCAAGGAAAGTTAGAAACATAACCATTTGTTATTATTATATCTTATTTTGTGACTTATTTTGTGACAGGGAAAACTGGGGGTGGGGAACATGAAAGCTATCTTCTATTATAACAAGACCAAAATAAGAGTAGCTACCTACCGCCAAGTGCTTGCTGTATGCTAGACTTTCTTCCAGGTGCTTCATCAACTGCATTTCATTTCTTCCTTGAAACAATTGTTTTGAGATAGTTTTTTTTTTTTTTTTTTTTTTGCAGTACGCAGGCGTCTCACTGCTGTGGCCTCTCCCGCTGCGGAGCACATGCTCCAGACGCGCAGGCTCAGCGGCCATGGCTCACAGGCCCAGCCACTCCACGGCATGTGGGATCTTCCCGGACCGGGGCACGAACCCGTGTCCCCTGCATCGGCAGGCGGACTCTCAACCACTGCACCACCAGGGAAGCCCTGAGATAGGTTTTTTAATCCCATTTTATAGATGAGAGAGAGGCATGGAGAAGTAGACGGTCACACAACTCATAAAATCTGGAGGCAGTTATTAAACTTAGAGCTGCCTGAATCCCAAACCCTAGCTCCTAATCTCTACCCCATAGTCTAAGGGCACCCATTTGTTTAGAAGAGCTCAAGAAGCTAAATTAAGAACAATGAGTAGGAACTGTTGGGAGAAAGATTTGCACTCAAGACCAGAGAATGACTCATGTTTAAAGCTCATGCTTGGGAATCAACATTTAAAACCTGGATCAAACCTACAGGAGAAAACCCAGAGAAATAGATGACATAGTCATTTTTCGCTTGAGAAACCACTAAAAGACCACAGAAGGACCAAAGCTCTCTTAAAGCTGTAAATGGAATGCATTGTCTTTCAAGTTTATGGGCTCACTGCCACTAATAATATTAGAACAAGACATAATTGCACATAATTATGTGCACATAATTGCACATAGGTACAAGAATGTTTGTAGGAAATGGTGATGTTGTTTAGAGACTAAAATCAGGGGTGATTGCAGACAGTGAACTTGAGGTTGACTTCTATTTCAGCACTAAATAACTGTGAGACTTTAGGAAGTCACTTAACTTCTCCAAATATAGGTTCCCTCATCTGTAAAATAGGAATCGTAATAATACCACATGGGTTATTGTGAAGATTGATTGAGACCATGTCTGAAGCACCTCGCTCAGTGCCTTGCATAGAAAGTAAACACTCAATGAAGGTAACAAGTAGATTTTGGTGTGCATGGAGTAACAAAGGCAGTAAGGAGAAAGGATTTCTACTTTGATTAGGAGATTAGTCTAGATTACATTAGAACATCTTATAATTATGTATTTATATAGGAAATGACTCAATATCCAAAATTGCAAGTTTGTCAGGAAGCCAGAGGCAGATATAACATGTTGATATAAAGATAGCAACTGGAATTTAAACTAAAAGCCCAGGTACAGGTGGAAAATAAAAACAGAATATAGACACCAGACAATATTTCAGCATGTGGGAGATGATTCTATAACTCAGGAAGGTGAAGAGGAACTGGGAGGTATATATTGCTCTCAAGCTGTGTTGCCCACTATGACAGCCACCATGGGCATATGGCTATGGAATTTTAAACTTTTTTTTTTTACTTTCTCAATTTTTTCCCTAGTTTTATTGTGATATAATTGACATACAGCACTATATAAGTTTAAGGTGTACAGCATAGTGATTTGACTTATATACGTTATGAAATGATTACTACGATAGGTTTAGTGAACATCGATTGTCTCATTTAGATACAACATTAAAGAAATAGAAACAAATTCTTTCCTTGGGATGAGAACTAACAGGATATATTTAAAAATAGATAAAATAAAAAATCCAGTGTTTACGAGCCACATTTCAAATTCTCAGTAGTCACATACACCTAACGGTTACCACATTGGACAGAGAAGATATAGAACATTTGCATTGCTGCAGAAAGTTCTGTTGGACAGTGCTGTCTCCAGAGAAAGGCAGGGTGCTACATATATTTGGGTGTGTGGTTTCAGCCTCAAGGGGGAGTCTCTACTTTCTCCTCCTATTACATTTATTCATTTATTTTCCCCTCTTATATTTCTACCTTTTCACTGAATATTTAGAAGAAAACCAAGAAAAGCTCTGTGGTAAGCAGAATTCTAAGAAAGTCTCCAAAATTTCCACTACTGGTATATGCATCCAGTACAATTCCCCACCTTGACTGTGGGTGGGCCTTACCTAATCAGGTGAGAACCTTTAAAAGAGGGTTTAGAAATAAGAGAAAGAAGTCAGAGATTCAAGGCAACAGAGACATTCTCCTGCTGGCCCATTCTCCTGCTGGCTTGCTGACCAAGCAAACAGCAATGTTTTAGAGAGAGCCATGTGGAAGGGAATAAACAACTACATTCTAAGAACTGAGAGCAGCCCCAGTCAACAGCCAGCAAGAAAACAGGGACTTGGGTCCTACAATCAAAAGGAAATGAATTCTGCCAATAACCTGAATGGTCTTGGAAGCAAACTCTAACCCTCAAATGAGAACCTGGACATGGCCAGCACCTTGATATTAGCCTTAGAGGACCCTGAGCAGAGAACCCAGTTGAATTATGCCTGGACTTCTGACCCACAGAAAAGTGAGATAATAAATGGGTGTTGCTTTCAGCTGCTAAGTGCATAATACAATTGTTGTGCAGTAATAGAAAGTTAACAAGCCCCTAGTAACATAACAACACACACACACACACACACACACACACACACACACACAATTGCCTGCACTCATACACACATTTTTTTCTCCTTTAAAGCACAAAAAATATAAAATTTTAAAATACACTGTCGTTTTATTTTACTAGGATAAAAGCTTAAAAGAAAGTATGTTCAAAATTTTGCTGCTGGCTTTGACATGGGAATAGGAAAGAGGTGAGGCAATTAGCTGGGACTCCAGCACTTTTCCATTTTCTTCAGATAGAATCAAATGTACTTGACTCCCTACAACTCTGAGAAAGGTAATACATTTTCACTGTAACAAGGAGAAGCCAAAAGTGTTTGGTGACTGCTTAAAGGTACCAAGTTATCACACATTGTGGCTGAAATTGTTCTCTTAGGTTAAACCGCTGTCCCCCAAGGCCCCTATTAAAACGTAATGTGTTATACGGTGGGTGGGAAGAGAGCGAAGGGTCTCATTAAAACCTACTGCTACCTTAACACACGGGGGATGATCATTCTCTAACAGAAAAGAGGCCCGAAGCAAATGGGCTGAAGGTTAGATAAGCTTGGCTAGGGAGGAGAAGAAAAGCAAAGGTCGAGAACTATTCCCACAGCAGGTGGATCTGGATGGGTGCCTGAGGAAGAAGCTTGCACGGAGAGAGGACCGCTGGAATACAAGCGGGGGACCCACGTGGAGGGACGAGGCTTCAGACTGGGGAGGTGAGGACTACAAGCCTCACCTGCTTTATAATCTTGCTCACTGCCCCCTGATGTGTAAACACCACTTTTATCTCCCTGAACACATATTATCTCCCCTGAGGAAGGAAACTTCTGAAGAAGACTTCTTCCCTAAGGGGCCTCTTGACAGGGGCTTGAGAAATCCCTGAGGAGAGGAGACTTTTTAAGAGAGCAAGAGAACCCAATTAACTTTGCCACTGATGAACTTTGTCACAGTTCTTTACCAGAGAAGGGACGGAAGACTGGGATTCAGAAACTAGATATGAAATAAGGTTGCTGAGTGAACAGGCTTCTAATGGTTTCCTGCTTCCTACTCCCTTTGTAAAAAGATAGCTTCGAAGGGGAATAATTTCTCAACAATAATAGTATTGCCTTATAAGAATTTCACAAGACACAATAGGTCAAGTACGAAATATGACCAAAGAGTTCACTGAAATAAGCTTTTGAAAATTCCAGCACATGGGGCTTCCCTGGTGGCGCAGTAGTCGGGAGTTCACCTGCCGATGCAGGGGACGTGAGTTCGTGCCCCGGTCTGGGAAGATCCCACATGCCGCGGAGCGGCTGGGCCCGTGAGCCATGGCTGCTGAGCCTGCGCGTCCGGAGCCTGTGCTCTGCAACTGGAGAGGCCACAGCGGTGAGAGGCCCTCGTATTGAAAAAAAAAAAAAAAAATTCCAGCACATGCAACTGGGCAAGGCTGTGTTCAAACTTAGTTCACTATAATTTTCATAAAATAGAATGTTTGAAGTGTGCTTCAAGTGTGCTTAATTCTTTTCACATGGGTTAGCCTTGCTATCTAGGGAATGTGCACCTTGAAGTCAGGGATTCTATTTTTCTTTCGAGTCCATCTCCAAACTAGTATCATGCTGAGAAGAGAATAAATTGTTAGTCAATAGCTGGTGATTATTTAACCGTTACCACTGATGCCAAGGATCAAGATCGATGACTACTGCAGGTACATGTGACCCAACAACATCTTTAAATACACATATATACACACCAGGACACACACACACCCCTCAAATATAGAACTGGCCCCTGAGGAAATGTGACAAACATCTTGTGATCCTCCCTATTCATGCAGAAAAAGAAAAAAAAATTAAAAGCAGCATTTCTTCTCCCCAAGCCCCACCTTGATCCTACCTTCAAACAATGCCACATTCAATCATTCTAGTTTTGACTTAGCAGAAGAGCATTTCCCCAGGAATGCATATGCTAACCTGGCATAATATTTGCTTTATAAATCAGGGATTGCTTATTCAGCCTTATATACCCAAAGCTTCTGGGTGACTGTGTCCCATGCTTCAGTCAAAAGTAGCTGCTGCATATCCTTTAAAGGTCATGCATCACCACACATCAGCCAGAACAGTTAGCTTCTCTATGACAACTTATAATTTTCAGACTGAATACGGTGTTACTAGGAACATGCAGATCAGGATGAAGAAGCAGGATAAGGATGTGTTGGCAGGGACTTCCCTGGTGGTGCAGTGGTTAAGAATCCGGCTGCCAATGAGTTCGATCCCTGGTCTGGGAAGATCCCACATGCTGTGGAGCAACTAAGCCCATGCACCACAACTACTGAGCCTGCGCTCTAGAGCCCTCGAGCCACAACTACTGAGCCTGCGTGCTGAAACTACTGAAGCCTGCACACTTTAGGGCCCACGTGCCTCAACTACTGAGCCCTCAAGCTGCAACTACTGAGCCTGTGTGCTGCAACTACTGAGCCTGTGTGCTGCAACTACTGAAGCCTGTGAGCCTAGAGCCCGTGCTCTGCAACAACAGAAGCCACCGCAATGAGAAGCCCACGCACTGCAATGAAGAGTAGCCCCAGCTCGCCGCAACTAGAGAAAGCCTGCACACAGCAACAAAGACCCAATGCAGCCAAAATAAATAAATAAATAATAGAAGAAAAAAAAATGTGTTGGCAAAAATAAGGTAGGGGAACGAATTCTGGGTAGCAATACCGTCCATAAACTATAAGAGAGACTCCAGAACACCATTTCAAGTGAGCTATCCTGCTTTCCCCAGAATACACTTTGCTGAGTGTATTTACATGGGATAGAATTAAGTTTTTCTGGCACAGTTGAACCCATCTTGGGACTTAGATATGTAGAATTAGATATATATAAAGCTATTTGATTCAACCTTCAGATAACTTAGATATGGTCACTTCTTCCGGTACCCATAAATAGGTGATTGAAGATGGTTCCACCTCAGTGTCCTTGCAGGATATAATTACACTTCTCAGAAACTAGCAATTTAGGAAGAATTAAAGCCAGAAATTCAGGGGACTACTAGAGCCTTCAGTACAGAGCCCCAGAGACAGCATAATCTTGTTACCCTCTTATCTCCGCCTCACATTTTACTGTATTAATTCACTTTTGCTGAGTAACATATGATCCTATATTTGTGACTTAAGCACCAATCATTTGTATTACTCAGTCTGGTGACTTAGGCCAGGTTTAGCTGGCCAGTTCTCCTGTCTCAGCTGGGTTCACCCGCACGTCTGTAATGAGCAGCCAGCTCGGCTGCAGCAGGCCTCAGCTGGAATGGTTGGCTTCACTCCTCAGGGTCTCTTATTCTCTGGTAGCTCAGCTTGTGCTTGTTCACATAGTGGCTGGACAAGCTTCCAGGAGAGTAAGAAGTGTCAAGGCTTCTTGAGTCTCTGCTCAGAACTGGCCCATTACTTCTGCTGCATTCTACTGGCCAAAGTAAGTCACAAAGCCACCCCTGACTCAAGGGGTGAATAAATAGACTCAATTTCTTTATGGGAGGAGCTGAAACGTATTACTGTTAATGTCAAGGATCCAGGGAGGGTAATAACCGCAGCCATTCTTACAATCTACTATCCAACCAAGATTCTAGGTTATATGCTTGTAGCAGTCTGAGAGAGTCAGATTCTCTCTCTTACCTCCAAGCCTTTACATAGGCAGTGCCCTCTTTTGCATCTTCACTCTTCCTTTTCTCTAATGACTTTCAATTATACATCAAGATTAGGCCAATATTCCTTCTATTAGGATGACCCTGAACTCTAGATTAGGCAGGCTTCCCTCATCTGTGTTCACATAATCCTTGTATTATGCATTCTTACCAAAAATTATTGGCAGTCCTACACATAATAAGTGTTCAATAAATATTTATTAACCAATATTTCCAACAATTGGAAATTCATACATAATTACCTGCAATAATGAAGGGGTACATATTTTCTAGGTATGAATTTGAAATTCTCTCTCTCAGACAAGCCTAAACAATGTGAGAGTTCATGAAATTAGTCTAAGAAGTCATAGCTTAAAAGAAACAAATTCAAAGCAACTGAAGTGTTCTATCTAATAACTTCTCCAAAAGATAAAGTTGGATTTTTAATATTATCAGCTAATTCAGACACCATAACTTATACAGTGTGTTAAAAAGTAATGGGTCTGGCAATCCGTGCTGAAGGACTCCATTTGTCACCTCTCCACGAGGATTTGCTACGATTTACTGCTATCTTATATATTTTAGGCTGCAATCAGTCTTTTAGCTAGATTGCTAGTTTTTAGCTAGCTAAGCTAGCACTTAGACTGAAGTCTAGCATTTTGCTCATTAACTTCTTCTCTGATAGACTGTCAAAAGTCCCATCTGAACTCCTATTAAATTACATCTACTTCTGCACCCTAATATAGCTATTTGGTCACTGCCACAGCAGGCTATAAATTGTCTGATGAGACCCAATTTTCCTGTTAGTGACCTAAAACACATTTCCTATTTTGTTCCCCAAATGAGTCAAATTGTCTGTTTCTTATGAAGGATTTCAAAGTTTTGGCTGTTTTAATTCAGATGCTTATCTTCTTACCTTTTGTACCTAACACATATGGAAAATACTCTAGCATGATTATTCTACCCTCTTGCCAAATTGCTTGCCACCCAGTTACTAGTACTTTAACATCTTTAACTAGAGATGAAGAATTTATATAGAGCCATTTTTCCTCTAACTCTCAAAACAAATAAAATACATTACATCATCACATCTGATATATGGAATTTCTAGACCAGTTTTTACGATGACTTGATAAGCTTTCTCACATTAAATTTCTCATAAAGGTATACTCAGTTTGAATGAGCAATGGCAAGTCTGATGTCCCACATGCATATTTTTTCACTGCTCCTCTTTTTTCTGTATGAAATATTTCTGTCTTCAAAGTGTTTCAGGTTAAAGATCTCTGTTAGGCTGATTTTAAGCTTTACCATGACTTTCTTTTTTCACATCTTTAAGTATAGATGCTTTACATTGTAGTGTTACTTTCTGCTGTATAACAAAATGAATCAGCTATACGTATACGTATATCCCCATATCCCCTCCCTCTTGCGTCTGCCTCCCACCCTCCCTATCCCACCCCTCTAGGTGGTTACAAAGCACTGAGCTGATCTCCCTGTGCTATGCAGCTGCTTCCCACCAGCTATCTATTTTACATTTGGCAGTGTGTATATGTCAATGCCACACTCTCACTTTGTCCCAGCTTACCCCTCACCCTCCCCGTGTCCTCAAGTCCATTCTCTACATCTGCATCTTTATTCCTGTCCTGCCCTTAGGTTCTTCAGAACTTTTTTTTTTTTTTAGATTCCATATATATGCGTTAGTACACGGTATTTGTTTTTCTCTTTCTGACTTAATTTACTCTGATGACAGATTCTAGGTCCATCCACCTCACTACAAATAACTCAATTTCATTTCTTTTTATGGCTGAGTAATATTCCATTGTATATATGTGCCACGTTATTTTTATGCATTCATCTGTCAATGGACACTTAAGTTGCTTCCATGTCCTGGCTATTGTAAATAATGCTGCAATGAACATTGTGGTACATGACTTTTTTGAATTATGGTTTTCTCAGGGTATATGCACAGTAGTGGGATTGCTGGGTCATATGGTAGTTCTATTTTTAGCTTTTTAAGGAACCTCCATACTGTTCTCCATAGTGGCTGTATCAATTTACATTCCCACCAGCAGTGCAAGAGGGTTCCCTTTTCTCCACACCCTCTCCAGCATTTATTGTTTCTAGATTTTTTACGATGGTCATTCTGACTGGTACGAGGTGATACCTCATTGTAGTTTTGATTTGCATTCTCTAATGATTAGTGATGTTGAGCATCCTTTCATGTGTTTGTTGGCAATCTGTATATCTTCTTTGGAGAAATGTCTATTTAGGTCTTCTTCCCACTTTTGGATTGGGTTGTTTGTTTTTTTGGTATTGACCTGCACGAGCTGCTTGTATATTTTAGAGATTAATCCTCTGTCAGTCGCTCCGTTTGCAAATATTTTCTCCCATTCTGAGGCCTGTCTTTTCGTCTTGTTCATGGTTTCCTTTGCTGTGCAAAAGCTTTTAAGTTTCATTAGGTCCCATTTGTTTATTTTTGTTTTTACTTCCATTTTCTAGGAGGTGGGTCAAAAAAGACATTATTGTGATTTACGTCAGAGTGTTCTTCCTATGTTTTCCTCTAAGAGTTTTATAGTGTCTGGTCTTACATTTAGGTCTCGAATCCATTTTGAGTTTATTTTTGTGTATGGTGTTAGGGAGTGTTCTCATTTCATTCTTTTACACGTAGCTGTCCAGTTTTCCCAGCACCACTTATTGAAGAGACTGTCTTTTCTCCATTGTATATCTTTGCCTCCTTTGTCATAAATTAGTTGACCAGAGGTGCATGGGTTTATCTCTGGGCTTTCTATCTTGTTCCATTGATCTATGTTTCTGTTTTTGTGCCAGTACCATATTGTCTTGATTACTGTAGCTTTGTAGTACAGTCTGAAATCAGGGAGTCTGATTCCTCCAGCTTCGTTTTTTTCCCTCAATACTGCTTTGGCTATTCGGGGTCTTTTGTTTCTCCATACAAATTTTAAGATTATTTGTTCTAGTTCTGTAAAAAATGCCATTGGTAATTTGATAGGGATTCCATTGAATCTGTAGAATGCTTTGGGTAGTATAGTCATTTTCACAATATTGATTCTTCCAACCCAAGAGCATGGTATATCTCTCCATCTGTTGGTATCATCTTTAATTTCTTTCATCAGTGTCTTATAGTTTTCTGCATACAGTTCTTTTGTCTCCATAGGTAGGTTTATTCCTAGGTATTTTATTCTTTTTGTTGCAATGGTAAATGGGAGTGTTTCCTTAATTTCTCTTTCAGATTTTTCATCATTAGTGTATAGGAATGCAAGAGATTTCTGTGCATTATTTTTGTATCCGGCAACTTTACCAAATTCATTCATTAGCTCTAGTGCTTTTCTGGTGGCATTTTTAGGATTCTCTATGTATAGTATCATGTCATCTTCAAACAGTGACAGTTTTACTTCTTCTTTTTCAATTTGTATTCCTTTTATTTCTTTTCCTTCTCTGATTGCCGTGGCTAGGACTTCCAAGACTGTGTTGAATAATAGTGAGGAGAGTGGATATCCTTGTCTTGTTCCTGATCTTAGAGGAAATGCTTTCAGTTTTTCACCACTGAGAATGATGTTTGCTGTGGGTTTGTCATTTGTGGCCTTTATTATGTTGAGATAGGTTCCCTCTATGCACACTTTCTAGAGAGTTTTTTTATCATAAACGGGTGTTGAATTTTGTCAAAAGCTTTTTCTGCATCTATTGAGATGATCATATGGTTTTTATTCTTCAATTTGTTAATATGGTGTATCACATTGATTGATTTGCATATATTGAAGAATCCTTGCGTCACTGGGATAAATCCCACTTGATCATGGAGTATGGTCCTTTTAATGTGTTGTTGGATTCTGTTTGCTAGTACTTTGTTGAGGATTTTTGCATCTATATTCATCAGTGATATTGGTCTGTAATTTTCTTTTTTTGTGGTATCTTTGTCTGGTTTTGGTATCAGGGTGATGGTGGCCTCATAGAATGAGTTTGGGAGTGTTCCTTCCTCTGCAATATTTTTGGAAGAGTTTGAGAAGGATGGGTGTTAGCTCTTCTCTAAATGTTTGATAGAATTCACCTGTGAAGCCATCTGTTCCTGGACTTTTGTTTGTTGGAAGATTTTTAATCACAGTTTCAATTTCATTACTTGTGATTGTTCTGTTCATATCTTCTATTTCTTCCTGGTTCAGTCTTGGAAGGTCATACCTTTCTAAGAATTTGTCCATTTCTTCCAGGTTGTCCACTTTATTGCCATAGAGTTGCTTGTAGTAGTCTCTTAGGATGCTTTGTATTTCTGTGGTATCTGTTGTAACTTTTCCTTTTTCATTTCTAATTTTATTGATTAGAGTCCTCTCCCTCTTTTTCTTGATCAGTCTAGCTAATGGTGTATCAATTTTGATTATATTCTCAAAGAACCAGCTTTTAGTTTTATTGATCTTTGCTATTGTTTTCTTTGTTTCTATTTCATTTATTTCTGCTCTGATCTTAATGATTTCTTTCCTTCTGCTAACTTTGGGTTTTGTTTGTTCTTATTTCTCTAGTTCCTTTAGGTGTAAGGTTAGATTGTTTATTTGAGATATTTCTTGTTTCTTAAAGTAGGCTTGTATGGCTATAAACCTCCCTCTTAGAACTGCTTTTGCTGCATCCCATAGGTTTTGGATCATTGTGTTTTCATTGTCATTTGTCTCTAGGTATTTTTTGATTTCCTCTTTGATTTCTTCAGTGATCTCTTGGTTATTTAGTAATGTATTGTTTAGTCTCCATGTGTTTGTGTTTTTTACGTTTTTTTCCCTGTAATTCATGTCTAATCTCATAGTGTTGTGGTCAGAAAAGATGCTTGATATGATTTCAATTTTCTTAAATTTACTGAGGCTTGATTTGTGACCCAAGATGAGATCTATCCTAGAGAATGTTCCATGCGCACTTGAGAAGAAAGTGTAATCTGCTGTTTTTGGATTGAATGTCCTATAAATATCAATTAAATCTATCTGGTCTACTGTGTCATTTAAAGCTTATGTTTCCTTATTAATTTTCTGTTTGGATGATCTGTCCATTGGTGTAAGTGAGGTGTTAAAGTTCCCCAGTATTACTGTGTTACTGTCAATTTTCTCTTTTGTAGCTGTTAGCAGTTGCCTTATGTATTGAGGTGTTCCTCTGTTGGGTGTATATATATTTGTAATTGTTTTACCTTCTACTTGGATGGATCCCTTGATGATTATGTAGTGTCCTTCCTTATCTCTTGTAACATTCGTTATTTTAAAGTCTATTTCATCTGATATGAGTATTGCTACTCCAGCTTTCTTTTGATTTCCATTTGCATGGAATATCTCTTTCCACCACCTCACTTTCAGTCTGTATGTATCCCTAGGTCTGAAGTGGGTCTCTTGTCATCAGCATATATATGGGTCTTGTTTTTGTATCCATTCAGCGAAACTGTGTCTTTCCGTTGGAGCATTTAATCCATTCGCGTTTAAGGTAATTATCAATATGTATGTTCCTGTTACCATTTTCCTAATTGTTTTGTGTTTGTTTTTGTAGGTCCTTTTCTTCTCTTGTTTTTCCCACTTAGAGAAGTTCCTTTAGGATTTGTTGTAGAGCTGGTTTGGTGGGCTCTTAGCTTAGCTTGAGAATTCTCTTAGCTTTTGCTTGTTTGTAAAGCTTTTGATTTCTCTGTCAAATCTGAATGAGATCCTTGCCGGGTAGAGTAATCTTGTTTGTAGGTTCTTCCCTTTCATCACTTTAAGTATATCATGCCACTCCCTTCTGGCTTGTAGAGTTTCTGCTGAGAAATCAGCTGTTAACCTTATGGGAGTTCCCTTGTATGTTATTTGTTGTTTTTCCCTTGCTGCTTTCAATAATTTTTCTTTGTCTTTAAATTTTGCCAATTTGATTACTACGTGTGTCAGTGTTTTTCTCCTTGGGCTTACCCTGTATGGGAGTTGCTGTGCTTCCTGGACTTGGGTGGCTATTTCCTTTCCGTTAGGGAAGTTTTCGACTATAATCTCTTCAAATATTTTCTCTGGTCCTTTCTCTCTCTCTTCTCCTTCTGGGACCCCTATAATGCGAATGTTGTTGCATTTAATGTTGTCCCAGAGGTCTCTTAGGCTGTCTTCATTTCTTTTCATTCTTTTTTCTTTATTTTGTTCCACAGCAGTGAATTCCACCATTCTGTCTTCCAGGTCACTTATCCATTCTTCTGCCTCAGTTATTCTGCTATTGATTCCTTCCAGTGTAGTTTTCATTTATTGTATTGTTCATCTCTGTTTGTTTTTTCTTTATTTCTTCTAGGTCTTTGTTAAACATTTTTTGCATCTTGTCGATCTTTGCCTCCATTCTTTTTCCGAGGTCCTGGATAATCTTCACTATCATTATTCTGAATTCTCTTTCTGGAAGGTTGCCTATCTCCACTTCATTTAGTTGTTTTTCTGGGGTTTTATCTTGTTCCTTCATCTGGTACATAGCCCTCTGCCTTTTCATCTTGTCTATCTTTCTGTGAATGTGGTTTTTGTTCCACAGGCTGCAGGATTGTAGCTCCTCTTGCTTCTGCTGTCTGCCCTCTGGTGGATGAGGCTATCTAAGAGGCTTGTGTAAGGTTCCTCATGGGACTGACTTGTGGTGGGTAGAGCTGACTCTTGCTCCTAGAGTTTTTTTTAACAACTAGCTCTTTCATTCGACATTTATTTTTATCAGTGAGAAAGGTATCTGGTTTTCTTCCCTCCATAGTCTATTCTTTCACCACTTATTAGAAATGTTATCTTAATCAGAGCAAGTCCTAAATAGTCTATCTTGATAACATATGCAAAATCCTACAACTTCTTACCACCTCCACTGTTCTCTGCAAACTAACATATACTTGCCAGAACAACTGAACTAGCCAACAATTACCTTTTATTTAATCTGTTTGGGGCACAAAGAATGACCTCTTTAAAATGTAAATCAGAATATGACTTTCATGCTCAAAATTATCCACTGATTTTGATTACACTTAGAATTAAATCCAGACTGCTTACTTACACTTCTTATAAGGCCTCATGTGATCTGGCTCCTCCCTGTTGTTTGGTGTTATCTTGCTCTGTCCTAAACAAAGTAGCTTAGACCTTTAAACTACCTATTCTTTCTAGAAAGTTCATTCCAGATCTACCATGGTTTGTTCCTTCAAATAAAGTTTCTGTTTAAATGTCATTTATTCAGGGAGGCCTTCCTGACCATTCTATCTAAAATTTCCCCTTCACTTCCCAAACCTTTAATTTGACACAACAATTAACTCCAGAAATGATACAAACTGTTTGCTTTAAAAAAACAAACCAGCAAATAATATATTGGGATATATTATATTTGGCCTTAATGCTCCTGTTAATGCAAGTTCCATGATGGGGAGACATGTTTCTTATTTACTGCTATATAAAATGGTACCTAGACTATATTAAGAATGTTATAATAATTATAGTAAAATAATCAGCAAATTCATTGAGCTAAAAGATGCTGAAGCTCACAAGGTTATCAGATTGTGGGGATGAATCAATATCCCTTACCTACATAAGTTTAATTGGGAAAAAAAATCTATAGAGTCATCCTAATGAAGTATTTTTCTCCTGTCATTCTTTCAAGCCTTAGAAGCAGCTGTAATATTTTTATTGTTTCATTAAATTGTGATTATATAAGAAGAATATGGGTAATTTAGGTCATACCTATTCATGGCAAAAATACATATTTATATGTATATTAAAAAACTTTGAAAAGTGAGGCTTAGCTCTAAAGGAGTATATCTATAAGTCAAGCCATACTCCCTATATAAGCATTCACATATATTCACACACATACACATACTGACTATAAAGAACACTGAAGACAAGTTTTCTTTGTACTGAAATCAAAAGCTAATCTGCAAGTTTTTCTGAAAGAAAGGTAGAAAGAAAGAAAGAAAGAAAGAAAGAAAGAAAGAAAGAAAGAAAGAAAGAAAGAAAGAAAGAAAAAGAAAGAAAGAATGAATGAAAGAGGGAAGGAGGGAGGGAGGGAGGGAGGAAGGAAGGAAGGAAGGAAGGGCAGGCAAAGCTTGATGTTGGGTCCATGAAATTTTTCACATTACCCTGTACATTTACTTTCCTATATGCCTGAAATATTTTATTAGAAATAGAAATAAGATGAGAACTTTTAGGACAGTTAATAAAGTATGTGTAACTCTTATGCCCTAGCTTTCCACAGGATGAAAGACTTGGGTTATATGTTAGAAACTTGTCAGTTTCTTAAGGCCAATACCTGAAAAATTCAGACTAGCCAGATGAGATTTGCCTGTAATTAGTCATGATACTCCTAAGATAAAAATAAAGCTCTTAAGAAATATTAGGAATAAAAATGATGACAACTCTGCCCATTTCTTCCCTTGAGAGCCAACTCCCCCCACCCATTCCAAACCACCTTCATATGCACATGGTCCCCATTTTCCCTGTTTAAGACCAGTGTTACATCACCAGACAAATAGCATATCAGTTTCTGGAAGGACCCAACTCTAATAAAAGAACATGAGATTTTTGAGTCAGGAAGCTCAGCTTCCCCTGGCTAACTCTGTGGTTTTAGACATTTTATTTAGTGTTTCTGTGCCTCGATTCTCTCACTGATAAATTGGGGTAATTTATAAAACTATGCTTTTTGCAATACAGTAAATTGTTTCCATGACCCATTATGGATTAGGGCTCACAGTTTGAAAAGCACTGTTCTAGTCTTATGTTTGAATATTTAGCAGTTTTAATTTTTTTCTGTTATAAAAATGTTTGATAAGCATGAATATTCTTAATTAAATACACAGACAATTATAAAGGAACATGATTATGTGGAAAGTGTGGGTCTCTGGTTTCCTTATTACACCTAGATATAAATAAATGCATATCAATATAGTTAAGTTTCTTAATAAATATTACTAAAATTCTCATCAGAAAGCAATATGGCCTATTTACTCAATAAATTATTTTTTTTGTCCATGTACCTCAGTCTCTCTTGAGTTAACAAGTATGACTCATGATCCCTAAGTCTGATTTCACCAACATGATCGAGTTTTTGCACCTGGAAGATTAAGAATCACACCCTGAGTTTCTGCAAATCACCAACATAAAAGCCTCCTTGCAAATCTTCCTGATATAGCTAGCCACTTTCCACACACTCCTGGGAACTTAAACTGTCACAAGGCACCAACAGTCTGGATTGAAAGAGAACATACATAAACGTTTCTACCAACTTGGCAAGAGTTCTTACAAGACCTTAAGATTGTCAGGGTATGATTACTCTGATCATGCCTCACTTTCCCATTTATAAAAACAAACAAAACAAATGTCAGTAGGAGTCAATTTTCATAAGCACAGCAACTGGATTGGACTTCACTTTTTTTTTTTTTTTTTTTTTTTTGCGGTACACGGGCCTCTCACTGTTGCGGCCTCTCCCGTTGCAGAGCACAGGCTCCGGATACGCAGGCTCAGCGGCCATGGCTCACGGGCCCAGGCGCTCCGCAGCACGTGGGATCTTCCCGGACTGGGGCACGAACCCGTGTCCCCTGCATTGGCAGGCGGACTCTCAACCACTGCGCCACCAGGGAAGCCCCGGACTTCACTTTTTACAATAAGAGAGTAGTGATTGGATCTGTGGTATGACTCAAGCCATGAAAAATTAAGGTGCGTGTGTGTGTGTGTGTGTGTGTGCCTTTGTGTGTGTGTGCCTTTGTGTGTGTGTGAGAGACAGAGACAGAGAGGGGTTTTGCTTCATCCCTTATCTAACACAAATAGATAAACAGATGTTGGTAAGATTAATAAAAAGTCATTCATCAACTATTCCAACTTGCATGGAGAGAGATAATATGAAAAATATCAATTAAAAATGCCTTTTGTGTTTCATTAGTTTAGTTTAGTTTAGTGCCTGATCAGATTGGGCATCACTTGAACAGCCAAGTGCAGGAAAGAGCTACACATTACTGAGCACTTCTGTATCAGGACCCCTTTATACAATTTCTCAAATTTTGTGCAAATAGCTAGTTAAACACCTGGGAAGTTGGGATTAACACACTTGTTTTGCAGATGAGGTAACTGGGACACCAACAGGTTAATTTACTTTCCTGGGATCACATAGCTAACAGTAGTGATATGACATTTAAACCCAATTCTGCTGAATTGCAAGGTCCACATTCTGTCCATAAACAAGTATGCAAACTGACTTAAGAGAATTCAAAGTGAAGTACATAATATAGAGATTTTTTTCTCTTACACAAGCTCCCATGATAAGATTAAGAATTAGGTTGAGGGCTTCCCTGGTGGCACAGTGGCTGAGAGTCCGCCTGCCGATGCAGGGGATACAGGTTCGTGCCCTGGTCCGGGAAGGTCCCACATTCCAGGGAGCGGCTGGGCCCGTGAGCCATGGCCACTGAGCCTGTGCGTCCAGAGCCTGTTGCTCCGCAACGGGAGAGGCCACAACAGTGAGAGGCCCGCATACCGCAAAAAAAAAAAAAAAAATTAGGTTGAAATAAATGTTATTTCTAAATTCCATTTGAATGTTTCTATTTTGACTCCTGAGTGGAACATATTACCTATCCCATTGTATAATTCCTTGGTCTAGATAATTTAGAATTCTATTAAATGCTCTATTGAATAAACAATCATTTCATGTATAAAGTTTATTTTCTCTACATCTCAATTGCGCTTGTGACAACTTATATTTAATTCATGTATCTTTAGTGCCTTGTCAGTTATTATGCTGTCATCGGAATATTAATATTTTTATAACAATTCCCCTAATCTAGCATTTGGCAGTGTAGTGGGTTGAATAGTGGTGCCAAAAAGATTTGTCAAAGCTCTAACCCTAGTACCTGTGAATGTGACTTTTTTTGGAAATAGTGTCTTCGCAGTTGCAATTAAGTTAAAGATCTTGAGATAAGATCATCGTAGATTTAGAGTTGGCCCTCAGTCTAATGACTGGTATCTTTATTAAAGAAAGAAAAGGAAAATTCGTTACAGAGAGAAGATGATGTGAAGGTGTAGACAAATATTGGGATTATTTTTCTATAGGCCAAGGAATCCCAAGGATTGTGAGCAACCAACAGAAGCAAGGAGACAGGCGTGGAACAGATTCAAGAGACTCCAGAAGGAACCAACTCTGGTGACACCTTGATTTCAGACTTCTGGCCTCCAGAACTGTGAGAAAATAAATTTTTGTTGTTCCAAGCCACCAAGTCTGTGATAATATGTTACGGCAGCCCTAGGAAATGAATACAGGCAGATGAACATTTCCCTTTAAGACAGAAAAATACAGTTATTTGAGCTATCCACCCCAATTTATTTCAAAGGTGGATCTAAACCGACTTCTCTCTTTTTGAGTTGGTATTTCAAATTAGTAAAAGCTCTCAGCCATAAAAAAAATGACATAATGGCATTTGCAGCAACATGAATGGACCTAGAGAGTATCATACTAAGTGAAGTAAGTCAGACAGATAAAGATAAATATCATGTGATATCTAAAAAAAATGATACAAATGAACTTATTTACAAAACAGAAAACGACTCACAGACATAGAAAACAAACCTATGGTTACCAAAGGGGAAGGATGATGGGAGGGATAAATTAGGAATTTGGGATTAACAGCTACACACTACTATACATAAAATAGATAAACAACAAGGACCTACTGTATAGCACAGAGAACTATATTCAATATCTTGTAATAACCTATAATGGAAAAGAATCTGAAAAAAAAAATATATATATATAACTGAATCACTTCACTGTGCACCAGAAACTAACACATTGTAAATCAACTATACTTCAATTAAAAAAGAAAAAAAGCAGCAGTTATCAGAATAAACATTAATCCAAAACTGGCTAAGAATGTAGAATCTATCTTTGGTCATCGAGGTTAATCAGAATGTTCCCTAATGTGTATCAGGTGGCATTTTACAAAATGGGATGGGGAAAGAGGGGAGGATAATGGCAACTGGAGTTATAAGACTCTAAACTATTGTATGATGGTGTTAAATTTAAGGACATAAGAATTGTCTGGCCTGATCTTTTTTCCACCTTCTACACTCCATTATTCGTCTCTTTATATACCGTAAAACCCACAAACAGCAATGAACTGTTGGGTAATTTAAATGCCTTTATAAAGTGTTATGTGTAGAATTCAGTACATTTTCTTCTTATCTCTTTCCTCTGTGAACTTCCATATATAATATAAAGCTAAATTTCCTAAAATTCAGATCTAATAAAGACACTGGCCTCTTTTAAACTATTCAGGTTTTCCTATTTACTTTCAAACTCTTTAGGGGAGTAGCTAAGTATGTAGAATCTGAAATCAAAAACAGTAAGTTTGAATCACAACGCTGCACTTACCAACAGATTCAATCCCTTTAAACCTCAATACCTTCATCTGAAAAATGGGAGAATCCTAATAGTACCTCCTGAAAAGGGCTGTAGTTGTAATCAACAGAGAAAACATGTTAACTGCTTAGCCTAAGCACCTGCATAATCAGTTCTCCTTAAGTGGTGGTAATTTTTAACTACTGTTATTACTATTACACATCCTTTACAATCTTGATCATAACATCTTTACAACTAAACTTATTACTCATGTTCATCTGCCATTTTCAAAACAGCTTCACACTTCTTTGGTTTGTATGTTGCCTTTGTCTAAAATTTCCTTCCTCACAACTTTCACACCTTTCTTTAGGTAAACCCCTGACATATTTTTCAAGGATCCAATCCAGCTATCACCTCTTCTAGGAAAACTTGACTAAGTAGAGTTCCAGTCTCCCAGAACTGTGCTAGCATAGCCCTTGGAAGTATTCCTCTCTCAGCACTTCTCATGCTGTATCATAGACATGTAGTGGAGTCTGTCCTTCCCAATATTATAGTCTGTCCTTCCTGCCAAACTAAAGCAAGAACTTTTTTTTAACATCGTTATTGGAGTATAATTGCTTTACAATGGTGTGTTAGTTTCTGCTTTATAACAAAGTGAATCAGCTATACATATACATATGTTCCCATATCTCTTCGCTCTTGCGTCTCCCTCCCTCCCACCCTCCCTATCCCACCCCTCTAGGTGATCACAAAGCACTGAACTGATCTCCCTGTGCTATGCAGCTGCTTCCCACTAGCTATCGGTTTTACATTTGGTAGTGTATATATGTCCATGCCACTATCTCACTTTGTACCAGCTTACCCTTCCCCCACCCCGTGTCCTCAAGTCTATTCTCTAGTAGGTCTGCATCTTTATTCCCGTCCTGCCCCTAGGTCCTTCATGACCTTTTTTTTTTTTTTTTACATTCCATATACATGTGTTAGCATACGGTATTTGTTTTTCTCTTTCTGACTTACTTCACTCTGTATGACTGACTATAGGTCCATCCACCTCACTACAAATAACTGTTTCATTTCTTTTTATGGCTGAGTAATATTCCATTGTATATATGTGCCACATCTTCTTTATCCATTCATCTCTTGATGGACACTTAGGTTGCTTCCATGTCCTGGCTATTGTAAAAAGAGCTGCAATGAACATTGTGGTACATGATTCTTTTTGAATTATGGTTTTCTCAGGGTATATGCCCAGTAGTGGGATTGCTGGGTCATATGGTAGTTCTATTTTTAGTTTTTTAAGGAACCTCCATACTGTTCTCCATAGTGGCTGTATCAATTTACATTCCCACCAACAGTGCAAGAGGGTTCCCTTTTCTCCACACCCTCTCCAGCATTTATTGTCTGTAGATTTTTTGCTGATGGTCATTCTGACCGGTATGAGATGATATCTCATTGTAGTTTTGATTTGCATTTCTCTAATGGTTAATGATATTGCGCATCCTTTCATGTGTTTGTTGGCAGTCTGTATATCTTCTTTGGAGAAATGTCTATTTAGGTCTTCTGCCCATTTTTGGATTGGGTTGTTTGTTTTTTTGATATTGAGCTGCATGAGCTGCTTGTATAATTTGGAGGTTAATCCCTTGTCAGTTCCTTCATTTGCAAATATTTTCTCCCATCCTGAGGGTTATCTTTTTGTCTTGTTTATGGTTTCCTTTGCTGCAAAACCTTTGAAGTTTCATTAGGTCCCATTTGTTTATTTTTGTTTTTATTTCCATTTCTCTAGGAGGTGGATCGAAAAGGATCTTGCTGTGATTCATGTCGTAGAGTGTTCTGCCTATGTTTTCCTCTAAGAGTTTGATAGTGTCTGGCCTTACATTTAGGTCTTGAATCCATTTTGAGTTTATTTTTGCATACAGTGTTAGGGAGTGTTCTAATTTCATTCTTTTACATGTAGCTGTCCAGTTTTCCCAGCACCACTTATTGAAGAGGCTGTCTTTTCTCCATTGTATATTCTTGCCTCCTTTATCAACAATAAGGTGACCATATGTGTGTGGATTTATCTCTGGGTTTTCTATCTTGTTCCATTGTTCTATTCTGTTTTTGTGCCAGTACCATACTGTCTTGATTATTGCAGCTTTATAGTATAGTCTGAAGTCAGGGAGCCTGATTCCTCCAGCTGTTTTTCTTTCTCAAGACTGCTTTGGCTATTCGGGGTCTTTTGTGTTTCCATACAAATTGTGAAATATTTTGTTCTAGTTCTGTGAAAAATGCCAGTGGTAGTTTGATAGGGATTGCACTGAATCTGTAGATTGTAAAGCAAGAACTTTATCATTTACAATACTTGCATTGTTTACTAGCACACTGGGTAGTAAGTAAGCATTTAGTTAGTGAAAGTAAATTAACCAAATTGTGTAATTCTAAAGTTCATTATCACACTAGTTTTGGCCCCAGTAATGGAGAAGTAGCTTGTATCAGACTAATGCTCCCACTAAGAATAACTATAAACTCTGAACCAAACTTTTGAAAGACAACAACTAGTTGAAAGCACTAGGGAATGCCCAAAGGCAGGCTAGAATTGGAAGTGATTCCATCAAGAAGGAAGGAAATTACACTGAGTAAAGATCTATGTTTACATGCCCCCCCACCCCCGACCCGGGGCATTTCCCTGTCTGTATGGCTGGTGCAGTTTGAACTCAAGCAAAAAGCCAAAGTCTTATTGGTTTGAAATCTCAGAGGATGACATTTAGGGCTGCTAGTACAGCTGGAAATTTGAAGGGAAAACTGCCAGAAAGGAGGTAGGCACAGAGAGAAAAACTCTGAAATCTCCAGCACTGGCTTAACTTCTAAATTACATAAACATAGGACAGACTCCCAAAATCCAGCAGCAAGGGATATTTGTAAAGCTGAAAAAAATGAGCAGATATTTCAGCTAATATCCATAACAAAGGAGACAGAGTTTGAAGTTTTAATTTTGTTGTGTTAGAAGGCCTTGACGAGCAGCTTGCACATTCCATTAAAGCCCCGGGACAGGGACTTCCCTGGTAGCGCAGTGGCTAAGAATCCACCTGCCAATGCAGGGGACACTGGTTCGATCCCTGTTCCGGGAAGATCCCACATGCCGCGGAGCAACTAACCCATGTGCCACAACTACTGAGCCTATGCTCTAGAGCCTGCATGCCACAACTACTGAAGCCTGTGTGCCTGGAGCCTGTGCTCTGCAAGAAGAGAAGCCACCGCAATGAAGAGTAGCCCCAACTCGCCACAGCTAGAGAAAGCCCGCACACAGCAACAGAGACCAAATGAAGCCAAAAATAAATTAATTAATTAAAAAACAAAAACAAAAAAAACCCAGGACAGTTAAGCCTTAAGAGAAAAGATATCAGGCCAGCGCTAAACATAACCTTAAGACTAACAGCAAAATCAGGACAAGCCATTCTTCCATATGAAATTATTCATATGAAACCAATCCCTCACATGTTCAGGATAATAGACCTTTAACTTAACTGCCTGCTACAGCAAAATCAACACTCTTCAGAGGAAGATAATAGGACATACAGTATATATATTATATTATCCACATTGCCCAATATACAATGAAATATTTCTAGACATAGAAAGAAACAGGAAAATGTGATCCATAGTCCATGGAAAACTAAATCAATCAAAATACAGCCACAAATGAAAGCAAGTTGCTATGGATTTCACTTCTGGGTAAATTTCTATTTGAAGACAAGGAATATTGTCAGAGATAAAGAATGGTACTTTCTAATAACAAAAGGGTCAATCCCATCAGAAAACCATAACAATCCTAAATGGGTATGCACTTAATCAAAGAGCTTCAAGATATCTATAACAAAAACTGGTAGAACTAAAAGGAGGAAAAAAAAAAAACACCTACAATCTAATGAGATATTTTAACACTTTCTTAGTAATTGACAAAATAACTATTTTAAAATATCAATAAGAATATAGAATATTTGAATAATGCCATCAACTGTCTTGATCTAGTTTATATTTAGAGAACATTGTACCCAACATCTGTAGAATACGCATTCTTTTCATGTATGGATGGAACGGGTGTCAAAATAGACAAAATGCTGAACTATATGTCTTAATGCAGCTCAAAAGAATAAACTTTACAGAGTATGTATTGTGACAGCAAGTGAATTAAATCAGAAGTCAATAACCATAAGTTATCTGGAAAAGCTCCAAATATTTAGAAATTAAACAACATACTCTAAATAGCCATAGGTTAAAAAAGAAATACCAAGATAAATTAGAAAGTATTTTGAATGAAATGCAGTTAAAATAAAATATCAAGGTATGTAGGATGTAATTAAACCAGTACAGATATTTAAAGTTACACTGTTAAATACTAATATAAGAAGAAAAGTTTAAACCAAAATCCATTATTATAATTACTATCTCGTAAACATGTTCAACAAATTTTCCTCCTGCTTCAATAATACTCTCCATGATAAACCCTCTGTAACTGAATCCAGAGTCCTTAGATTCCTAGTCTCTTCATAGAGAAATCTCACTTTCAAGCATAACTCTCTCCTGACAGTCATACTCAAAAAATCCTACAGGATTGAGGCAACATAGAAATTGATCCAAGAAGTTATAGGACCACTCATCTGCACCCATTCCTTTCTTTTCCTCCATACCATGCACACATAATCTTACATGTGTGCACACACGCAAACACACTCACATACATTTTACAATGTAACAAGGAATAAAATCATTTTTGCTGTTGTTATGTTTAATAATGAAAGTCCTTATCATGGTTGATGTTTCTTGTCTCATATTAGAATATTTCTTTATCACTTGCAATCGGAAAGCCCTATTTTCTTCTACTTCTTGTGTGATAGGTACAGGGAAATGGATTTTAGTATTTCAGTTAGGGATTCTGTTATTACTTCCTTCTAAAAAAATGTAGCAGATAATAGAAATATAATCATACATTTAGTCTCAGGCTTTTAAGCATATCTTACTTAGATTTTCTTTTATTCACAATTGCAAACTGAATTCACTAAATTCACAACAGCATATCAAAGGAATTTATAACTCAATTACCAATTAGCCAGGAATCTCAGAGACAGTGGGAGAAAATATTCATTTATTTCAGACCTCCCCGTTTACAAATAGAATCCATATTTTTAAATTTAAACAAACATTTTAACAAGTGGATCGGTTGAATTACCTATAAAGACAGTTTTATCTTTGGAAAAAGAAGAAAAATTATAACTTATTCATGTCTGGGGAGTCATGACTTATGTTTTCTAAATTTATGAAGGAAGTATTTCAGTGTTTAAGGGCAAAATATTCTTATGAAGTTAAACTCTTATAAATATAATTTTCCTTTGTCATTCTACAGTTTTGCTGTAAGACAGTCTACTCTATAAAATTGTGTTTGAGAATGACTTACTTTATCATCACAGAGCAATAAAAGTTTAATTTGTAAAACTACCAGCTGTTTGTTTAAGATGTGTGTTATTTCAATCTGTTAGCTTCTTAGTTGGAAGTAGTATTTTAAAGTATTCAGGATTGCATATTCTTTATTGTCTTATATGTGCATCTCTGGGCTTGGGGTTCTGATAGACAAAACTGTTGTTCTGTAACAAATTAACTACATTTTCTTTGCTATTTCATTCTTATTTCCATTCTCTCTGCCAACTGTCATCTATTTTTCCAGGTCCTTAATATTTGTCCTCCAACTTCAATTTCACCAATATCTACAAACTACTGGTCCAACTATTTCTGCTCTCTTGCTCCCCTCAATGTTCTTATTTTCTTCGTTACTCAGCTACTGGCCAGTGATCTATCATGATAATCATACTTTTGAATTTACTTATCACGCCCCCCAGTTCCCTCTATCTTCTTTGAATATACCTGAAAAAACAAGTTAAACCCCAAGAACAATCTATTCCATGACAGGACCCCATCATATGAATACAAATGGAGATAACAGAATCTTATTGCCTAGGCTCATTTTATATTCTTTTTTTTTTTTTTTCCCGGTATGCGGGCCTCGCACTGCTGTGGCCTCTCCCGTTGCAGAGCACAGGCCCCGGACGCGCAGGCTCAGCGGCCATGGCTCACGGGCCCAGCCGCTCCGCGGCATGTGGGATCTTCCCGGACCGGGGCACGAACCCGTGTCCCCTGCATCGGCAGGCGGACTCTCAACCACTGTGCCAGCAGGGAAGCCCTCACTTTATATTCTTGAACCCAGATTTCAAGTGGGCACTTAGCACTACCAAGCCATTATTCTACATTTCACCAGTAAATTTGTTTTCTCAGTCTTCAACATAACAATGTAATATCAAACCTCCAAAAGAGTTTTCTTTCTTTTTCAGCCTATGACTCCAATCCTTACTCACTGAGAAAAAACAATTAGATACATACAATCTCATTTTCCATCTTTTTCTGTATTCATATAATTTTTTTCCTTCTATTTCATAAAAGAATTGTTCCTACTCCTTTATAATATTAATTCCTCCACTTGGACACTAGATCCTATCACCTCTCATTTGCTCAAGGAACTTGTCTCCTCTCCTGAATTATCAATGTACTCTTTGAGCTTATACCCTCCTTCAGTTATCACCCCAACATGTTTTTCTTTGTTTCAAAGGCCTATTTTTGAAAATATTTTCCATACACTAAGTAGTAAATCCATCTATATCTACCATTTACTCTTCGAACTACTCTGATTTGGCTTTCTTCCTCACTTCCCCACTGAAATTACTTTAATGATCACTAAATACTTCCTTATTGTCCAATCCAATGGAAACATGTTATCATTTTTCATTTCTGTCAAAGGCAACACAGTTGATGTAGTTCCCTATCTTTAGGCTTAAGACTTCATAACCTTCTAACTTTTCCTTGTGACCCTTTAGCTTTTTACTGTATAAAATACCCTTACACAAAATACGGGAGCACTCCAGGGATTGGTTTCGTACCCTATTCTCTTCTCTAGCAATATTATCTTCCTGGGTGAGTATACTTCCATGGATTTAAATAGCACTGAATACTATGACTCCAAACTTTATACCTCTGCTTTGTTCCCCTCAGCACCACATTAATACATTCATTTGTCTGTCTGACCTTTCTGCTGTGATTTCTAACAGGCATTGTTGGCTCTCGCTTATCTTCAAGGTACATTGCAAATATTCACTTCTTAGAGAAGTCAGTCTATCTAAAATTCTTTCTATACTATCACCCTATTTTATTTACTAAAAGGTGCATACCACAGTTTGAAATTAGTTTATTTATTTATTTATTTTCTTTATTTGCTTACTGTCCTGTTCCCTTAATGGAATACAGTCTCCTTGATGGCAAGGTTTTTGTCCATCATGTTTGCTTCTGTATCCCTAGCACCTAGGATAGTATTCAACATATGGAAGGAACTCAGAAACACTTGTTCAAGGACACTTAGATAACACATTCATGAGTTGAATTCTAGTATTCATCAATTCATCTATTCTAGTCAGAGTTCTATTGATTCATTACACTGGAACATTTATACTATATCTGAAATAACCTAAGGTTACAACTCACCTGTATGTATAACATTGCAGCATTTATCAGTATATGCCATTGGTTACTAACTCCTGTCTTTCCACATGTGATGTGGTAGCAAGGGTTATTTTTAAGCAAAGTATAGATGGTTTTTACACTGTTTCTTGATATTTATTTAGGCTACATTGCTTTGGTTTATTTGCCTAGGTAATTATATTTTGTAAATTTTTAGCCTCTATTTTACAGTGAAAGTAATTCTTTTTCATCTATATGTTTCAAACTAAGAGTTTGAATGGGATTGGATTGAATATCAGTCAAGGTGACTGAGGTGAAAATTAACTTCTGCAAACACTTTTTGAAAATTTATTTTATATTGGAGTATAGTTGATTAACTATGTCGTGTTATACTCAGGTGTACAGCAAAGCAATTCAGTTATATGTATACATGTATCTATTCTTTTTCAAATTCTTTTCCCATTTAGGTTATTACAGAATATTAAGCAGAGTACCCTGTGCTATATACAACAGGTCCTTGTTGGTTATCTATTTTAAATATAGTAGCGTGTACATGTCAATCCCAAACTCCCAGTCTATTCATCCCTCCCCTTCCCCCCCGGTAACCATAAAATCATTCTCTAAGTCTGTGAGTCTGCTTCTGTTTTGTTCATTTGTACCTTTTTTTTAGATTCTGCATATAAGCAATATCATATGATATTTGTCTTTCTCTGTCTGACTTACTTCACTTAGTATGATAATCTCCAGGTCTATCCATGTTGCTGCACATGGCATTATTTCATTCTTTTTAATGGCTGAGTAATATTCCATTGTATATATGTACCGCATCTTCTTTATCCATTCATCCGTTGATGGACATTTAGGTTTCTTCCATCTCTTGGCTACTGTAAACAGTGCTGCAATGAACACTGGTATGCATGTACCCTTTCGAACCATGTTTTTCTCCAGATATATGCCCAGGAGTGGGATTGCTGGATCATATGGTAGCTCTATTTTTAGTTTATTTAGGAACCTCCATACTGTTCTCCATAGTGGCTGTACTAATTTACTTTCCTACCAACAGTGTAGGAGGGTTCCCTTTTCTCCACACCCTCTCCAGCATTTATTATTTGTAGATTTTTTGTTGATGGCCATTCTGACTGGTGTGAGATGGTACTCACTGTAGTTTTGATTTGCATTTCTCTAATAATTAGTGATGTTGAGCATCTTTTCATTTGTCTCTTGGCCATCTGTATGTTTTCTTTGGAGAAATGTCTATTTAGGTCTTCTGACCATTTTTTGATTGAGTTATTTGTTTTTTTGATATTGAGCCCCATGATCTATTTGTAAATTTTGGAGACTAATTGTCGGTCACATCGTTTGCAAATATATTCCATTCTGTGGGTTGTCTTTTCATTTTGCTTATGGTTTCCTTTTCTGTGCAAAAGCTTTTGAGTTTAATTAAGTCCCATTTGTTTATTTTTGTTTTTATTTCCATATTTTATTTTCTACATTAAGACCATACATGAAGACTGCATGACAAGTAAATTAAGAGAAATTTGCTGGCAAATTCATTTCTATTTGAATGCATATGATGATAGAGATTATGAACTAAACAAATGTTGCCAAACATATTCCCACAAAGAAATATGGTTTGCAGTATGCAGAAACATACTTTTATATATTTAAAGTACCTGGTTTTATATTAGAAATTTAAAAAATACAATGCCATCAAAGATCCTAAAAGACAGTTTTTTATTTAAATGTTGGGTATTTTATTGCTCTTTTAACTTTATAAACTGTATGTTCCAGTTAAAATTGATGACTTTGCTACTATTTATGAAGTTTAACAAATTAAGCACAATGTAAGCAAATGTGCTAATTAAACAGGAAATAACAACTAATCTTCCTGTGCTGACAAGAGGGTAGAATTGTATTTTTCTGGTTTTGTGTTTGGTTTTATTTTTTTTCATTCACTGGCAGCCTATCTGGCATCTCACAAACAAACTACCTGGTGAATAATAATGATCTAAAAATATGTGTTTATTACTTCCAAGAACAAAATAAAAAAGAATATCTGAAAGTATGAGATTCAGAAACTATCAGTTCATTTATTGTTTATTTCAAATTCTATACTTTTCATTTTTGTAAGTTCTGACTTCATGAATAGCAACTTTAATAGTCTATGTAATTAATCCCATTTTTCTAAATTAGTATTAGCTTATCAAAATCTGTGAAACTAACAATTATGGATGCAATCAACCTTGAAACATTAAAAAATCACTGAACACTCACATGAAGGAGATGGTCTTGAGACTTGAAAGAAGTTTGGGACATAAATGGAATAGAATACAATCCAGCTTCAATTTTTTTGTTTGTATTTCTGCTATGAACAATAAAATCTTTATTTCATTGATTTCTCCATCCACGTGGGTCAAAATGAGCAGAAAGTGTAATACCTTGTGCCAAATTCCATCCTATGGAAGTAGGACATAAGTATGGTGTCTGTGTATAAATAGAATAGTTTCTGAAGTGGACATATCAAGGAAACACAGATTTACCACACAGCTAACCTTGTAATCTGACCTCCGCTCATCTTTCTAGTATGATTTTTGCCTTTCTCTGCTTTCCCACTCAATGCCTTAATCTTATTGAACTAATTTTTGTACCTGAACTTCTATGTTCCTCTCTCTGCCTTCCTACAAGCAGTTACTTCTACCTGACTCACTGCACTCTCAGCACACCCCAATCATCCCCATAACCCAACTTTTCCTGGCCCAGTTACCCCTGCTTTTAGCTCAGATGTTGTTTCCTTTTCTGTCCCACTCACTGCCCAGTCTGGGTCAGAAACCCCTCCAGATACCTCCATGCCAACCTAGAAATATCTCTCTCATGGCACTAAGTACATGCTATTTTATTTTATTGTATTTTTTGCGGTACGTGGGCCTCTCACTGTTGTGGCCTCTTCCGTTGCGGAGCACAGGCTCCGCACGCGCAGGCCCAGCGGCCACGGCTCATGGGCCCAGCCGCTCCGCGGCATGTGGGATCTTCCCGGACCGGGGCACGAACCCGTGTCCCCTGCATCGGCAGGAGGACTTTCAACCACTGTGCCACCAGGGAAGCCCAGTACATGCTATTTTAATCTTCTAGTTATCGTGTGTGTTTCTGTTTCTCAGAACCAGAGGGCAAAGAAAATGTCTCATACATTATTTTTTCTGAGCTCCAAACTGTTATGTAACTGCCTAATGCATGGTGATAAGTACCCAACAAATGATTACTTCATGAATGAGCTCACATGCATGGATGACAGCACAAGTGGTGACGAGGAAAAGGAAGGAATAGACAATTCACCCAAGAAGAAATAAAATCAATTAAACATGCCTTGTTTACCATGCAAATCAAAGAAGTAGAAATTAAGACAAATCTGTCTTCAGTCACTTACTCAAAGAAAAATTATATTAATGGCATTATTCAATGAGAGCAGTTATGAGATGAAAATGGTATAGTCATATATTACTAGTAGGAATGTAAATAAGAAACTGATTTTATAAAAATTATAGTAATGAGCACCGAGAAGCATAAAATATTCATTTGGCGTACTTTGGGAAGTTATCCTCAAGAAAGGAGCTAAAGGAAGGAAAAACTTTCATCTCAGGCTCAACCCTGAGCTCCAGACACATCTACCCAGATGCCAATTAGACAGTCCGACTAGGGCAATTGGCAGCTTTGAAATTAAACCCGTTAAACTTGGTTATAAGCCAGAATCTTAGTTAACAGAACCACCCTCCACTCAATTGTTACAATGAGAAACCTGGGAATCCCTCCTCTCTACTTAACTGACTCATCCAATTAAACACAAAGCCTTCTCTACTCTACTAGCTCCTCTTCTACTACCTCACTCCAGGGGTCCCTCACCTGAATTGTTTCAATCGCCTCCTCTCTTGGCCAATAGGTTTTGCATACCACAAACCAACAGATCCTTGTAAAATACAAATCTTGTCATGTCACTCTCCTTCATAAGTTTTTCCAGTGTTTTCTTACTGTTACTGTATATCGCTCCTCCACTAGGCTTAAAAGGCAAACTGTTGTTCACTGCAGGGCTCTCCTTTACTTCCCATGCTATGTGCTAACCAGGTTCTCTAGTTCTGGACCTTTACCTTTGATTTACTTCCCCCGCTTAGAAGGGTTCTCCACACCCCGTCTCGCCTTCACCTGGCTGATCCTACTCATCTATTATATTTTGGCTTAGGTGTTACTTTCTCTGGGAAGCCCTAGCAGACAATATTCCTTAGCACCATGTATTTTTTCTCTTATAGCATTTGTAACAATAAATAAATTTGTTAATTAATAATAAACTAACTTCCAGGACTACTAGAGTCCAGGAAGGCTGGTATTATTCCTATCTTGCCTGTCAATGTATTTCTTAGTGCCTAGTACCCTAAGAACACAGGAAATGTTTTTAGAATAAATGAATAATGTGGTCACCAAAAATATTAGTTTTAAAAAAGAGAGATAAGATCAACAACAAAAAAAGCAATCACAAACAATGCTGAAAATGGTACCACTAAATGGATACACATATATTTTTGGTGGAAATGTGAATTGCCACAAACTTTCAGATTAAGTAACCGACAACATGTACCAAAATTAAAAAAAAAAGTCTCCACTTTCCTTGGAGCAGTAATCTTGGCAGTTTTGGAAATCTATCAGGCAGAAATAAAAGCTTCAGTATACAAGGACCTATGCATAAAGCATTTATGAAAGCATTGTTTATAGTGGCCAATAAAGTAAAGAATAAAAACAATAACAAAAATACTAACTCTTGAAACATGTATGTTCATCATTAAGACACAGGTTGAATTAATATTGTACAAATAATGCAGCATCACATTATCACATCTGATAGCATAACAGCTATCCCATATAAAAAGATATATCTACATTATTGACTTAGAGGGATGTTTCAAGACATATTGTCAAGTGAATAAGGCAAGTTTATATGAGAAAAACTGGAACAATATAAAAAGCCATATAAATAAGTATACACATACCCACAAGCATACAGAAACGTATAAAAGAATTCTCAAACTGTTATCGTTAGTTACGAAAAAGAGTAGAATTTGCCAGGGTTAGAAAAATATTAATTTTCCTCTTATAAATTTCCGTATCATTTGACTTATAATAAATTAATGGAGGGGGATATATGCATATGAATAAAATAAAAGGTGCTAAAAAATTAAAATGGTGACTATTCTTTTACAAGTATCTTGAAACGTCATGCATTTCTACAATACATATTTTAAAAGTTGGGAACATAAACAAAAGAATGATGTCTTACATTTTTCTTTAAGTTCATCAAAACTGGATTTCTAAATCTCTTCGGTCATTTGTTTATCAATATCTCATTTCCATAGTGCTACATATATCCCTTTGTCAGACCCAAATCTCAGTCCTCCTGACTCCCCCGCTTTGACTTGACTACCTGGTCCTGACCACTCTTCCTCCCCTGAAGTCTCTCTTTATTATAGGCATTTATTCTCCCACATGTGTCATACCTCAGGGTACAGAGGTGGAGCCCATGGTCTTCCCCATTGCTGCTTCTACAATTTACTTCTGCTTATTCTTGTAAAAGAAGCAACAAAAAAATGAAAGAAAGAAAGAGAGAGAGATACTATTGATATGCCAACAACTCTAGCCCTAACCACACTTTTCACTATCAAGAATATGCAGTTACCCACCTCTATCACTTGTCTATTTCATTGATATATTCCAAACTGAAATACTGGTGGTCTTCTCAGCCTTGATTTTCTTTTACGCTAGTTTCCTTTTATCAGTAAATGGCACTTGCATCTACACAGTTGTTTATGTCTGAACTGAGGGAATCGTCATTTATAACTCCTTCTCTCATCCCTCATATCTAATTTAATGCTACCTGCAAAATACATTATACATCCAGCCTATTATAATAATCCATTAGATTATATTCTTCACTCACTGTTACAGAATTTTATACATATATATATTCTTGCAATATAATTCTGTAGTACCTCCCACTGGAGCAGTCAGACTTTAATTCCCACCCAATGTTTTGCTTGGTCATATGATTTGCTTTAGCTAATAAAATGTAGGCAAATATAATATATGCCCCATCTGACAGAGGGGCTTTAATGTACTTGGATACTTTGGCTTATTAGACTTTTGCACTTCTGCCTATTTGCTTTGAAAAGAACACACCTGGGGAAGCTTGTCGTCCCATGAGAAAGAGAAGATACGTAGAACAGACTTGCACCCGATGCTTGAGGCAAGCCCCTGAGCCCTCAGCCTACCTGCAGAACCATGATTGATAAAAATAAATGCTTGTGATTTCTGAGGTTATTGTTACACGGCATTACTGCAGCAAAATACTCATCTAATAAACCACCCTAGTCCAGTGCTCTGTCTCTCATCTGGTCTAATGTTGCAATAGCCACTTCCCAGCAGTCCTCTGCAGTGATCCGCACAGAGCAGTCAGAGTGGGTGTTTTAGAAATATAAATTCAATCATGCCACAACCCTTCTAAGAACCAACTATTGTACTGGAATATAATCTACCTCTATAAGGTCCTGAAGATCTATTAACAGGGATACATTTTAGAAAGGAAGCACTCAATTTCAAACATAGGAAATGGTCATGTTTATTTTGTTTCCTTAACTATGCAGAACTCTTTACGTGTTAGGCCTCTAGTGAAAGCTGAAGCTCTGCCTGGACCTTTGTCTCTTGTCCCTCATGGTCTGGCTTATGCTTAATTATCTACCAGGATTCAGCTCCAATTCCATCTCAGATATTAATTTTGTCCTATAAGATTATTTTCCTTCATATCACTTGTCACAATTTGAAACTACATATACATATTTATCCATATGTCTGCTTTATTTTTCTTCTAAAAGACTGGAAGCTTCTTAGAGGTATAGCCTTTATTTAAATTAATACCAAAGGTATTAATTTAAATAATACCTGAAAGATGAGCTTGAATGACTTTTTATTTCTCTAGTGGTTAGACCAAGGAATGGAATGACTGACAAAATATCTAAAGGGGAGGAAAAGAGACATTAAATGTGTTAAAATATTGAAATCTAAATAAAAGAGATACATTATTTCAATATGGATAGTTAAAAATTAAATGGAAAATAAACTTAAAAGGTTTTGCACAGCAAAGGAAACCATCAACACAATGAAAAAATAACCTACTGAATGGGAGAAAATATTTGCAAATGTTATGACCAATAAGGGATTAATATCCAACTTACTTAAATAGCTCAAACAACTCAACAGCAAAAAAACAAACAACCTTATTAAAAAATAGGCAGAACTGAATAGACATTTTTCCAAAGAGGAAATGCAGATGGGCAACAAGCACATGAAAAGATGCTCAACATTGCTAATCATCGGGGAAATGCAAATCAAAACCACACTGAGACATCACCTCACACCTATCTGAATGGCTATCATCAAAAAGACCACAGATAACAAATGTTAGAGAGGATGTGAAGGAAAGGCAACCCTTGTACAATGTTGGTGGGAATGTAAATTGGTACGGTCTCCATGGAAAAGAGTATGGCGGTTTCCCAAAAAACTAAAAATAGAACTACCATATGAACCAGCAATTCCACTCTTGGATACATATCTAAGAAAAACCCAAAACACTAATTCAAAAATATACATGCACCCCAATGTTCATAGCAGCATTATTTATAATTGCCAAAATATGGAAGCAACCTGTGTCCATCAACAGATGAATAGATAAAGAAGATGTAGTGTATATATATGCACACACACTATATATATATATATATATATATATATATATACACACACACATATATATAGTATATATATGTGGAATACTACTCAGCCATAAAAAAGAATGGAATTTTGCCATTTGCAGCAACATGGATGGACTTGAATGGTATTATGCTAAGTGAAATAAGTCAGACAGAGAAAGAAAAATACTGTATGATATCACTTATATGTGGAATCTAAAAAATACAATGAACTAGTGAATAAAACAAAAGAAGCAGACTCACAGATATAGAGACTAAGCTAGTGGTTACCAGTGGGGAGATGGAAAGGGGAGGGGCAACATAGGGGTAGTATATTAAGAGGTACAAATTATTATGCATAAAATAAATAAGTTACAAGAATATACTGTACAGCACAGGGAATACACCCAATATTTTATAATAGCTATAAATGGAGTCTAAACTTCAAAAATTATGAATCACTATATTGTATACCTGTAACATATAATATTGTATATCAACTATACTTCAATAAAAAATTTTTTTAGGGGGGGTTTGGTGGTGGTGAGATCAATTGGGAGATTGGGGTAAATAAAATAGAATTCAAAAATCCAAAAAAAAGAGATCTTACAGAGAGGACGTTCAAGATGGAGGAGTAAGACACGGAGATCACCCTCCTCCCCACAGATACATCAGAAATACATCTACACGTGGAACAACTCCTACAGAACACCTACTGAACCCTGGCAGAAGACCTCAGACCTCCCAAAAGGCAAGAAACTCCCCACGTACCTGGGTAGGGCAAAAGAAAAAAGAATAAACAGAGACAAAAGAATAGGGATGGGACTTGCACTTCGGGGAGGGAACTGTAAAAAAAAAAAAAAAAAAAATTAAAGAAAATACATCTAGTGACTTTAACATACAACTTGAAAACATAAAATAGTGCTCACTTAATATATTCAAGAAAGGGAGCAAGGCTTGAGTATAAGAATCTGCATTACATGATACTATGATTTCCTATCCTTGAAGTGGTGATCTTCATTCACACACTCCCTAGGGAAGCTAGCAGTGGAAATACACCAGTCATGGTTTATTTGTAAGTTTATCTGGAAGTCATTCACAATTGAAGAAAATCAGCAGAGGGAATGCTCAGACCTTATTATTAAGTTCCTGACAGTTCTTAGGCTGGTAAATGTATTATCGATCTACTCCTGGTCATGTTTTTGGTTCAAATCTGGCCCATCCTATCTAAAAACTATTACTCATTCACTGTTATCTGCTCACAGCACACAGGGATGTTACTCAACCTATTTTGAGACTGAAGGTAACTACACTGCAATCTTCTCTTTCAAGAGAACAATTAACTGCAGAATTTATGTCCAGTAGGATAATTTCACATAGACAGCAAAATATGGTGGAAAGCACTGAATTAGGAACTAGAATAAATTTGATTCTCTTATGTCCTATTTCCTCTGACACTCCACATTGGGAAGGAAGGAAGGAGAGAAGGAAGGAAGAAAGGAAGGAAGGAAGGAAGGAAGAAAGGAAGGAAGGAAGGAAGGGAGGGAGGGAGGGAGGGAGGGAAAGAGGGAGAGGGAGAGGAGAGGGAGAGGGAGAGGGAGAGAGAAAGAAGGAAGGAAGCAAGGAAGGAGAGAGAAAGAAGGGGGAGGGAGGGAGGAGAGAAAATCTACTTATTATTCTTTATTTTAAAAGGCAAATAAATAAAAGAGATAATATATGTGAAAGTACTTTACACAATTTAAAGACTAGTGTTATAATACAGTGCATTACTATATGCTTAATTACTCTATCTTTGCCAAACTGTTGTCCAGACATATTAACCGAATTTAGACAACTAAAAAATATATTTTGGGAATCAATATTTTCTGAATTTGCATGACTCTAACATGGTAGACTTAAATTTAAGCCATTTTAATAAGAGATTTCTGAGTCAATTACTACTGTAAAGTAGTAATATATAAAGTATATGTAAATATATAAATTATATATATATGTAAAGTCCATATATTTTTAAGATTTCCTTCGATTTTACCTAATGTCCATTTTCTGTTTCAGAATCCCATCCAGGATACCACACTACATTTAGTTGTCATGTCTCCTCAGGCACCTCTTGGCTGTGACAAGTTTCTCCCACTTTACTCGTTTTTGATGACCTTGGCAGTTCTGAGGAGTGCTAGTGAGCATTTTGAAGGATGCCCCTCAATTTGAGTTTGTCCATTATGTTTCTAATGATTAGACTGCAGTTACGGGTCTTGGGGAGGAAAACCACAGAGGGAAAGCTGCCATTCTCATCACATCGTATCAAGGACATGACTTAATCACTGATGGAAGGTAAACTTTCCCACACAGCTGTGGCAATGACTATTCTGTTTCTACACTGTGAAGTTACTTTTTAGCCCCCTTTCCATATCATCTATAACTTTTGCTTTATAAAATTTGCTGCTACAGTATTTGTACGTATATATTCCTAAGTATTAGATCTTACTGGATCTTGTAGCTTTAGCATTACAATGCTTTCGGCCTAGATTCTACACTGAGATTAAGATCACTACCTGTTATTTTATTTACTTTGTATTTGCCTGACATACCTACTCCATTTTTTATATTTAACCATTCCAAATCAATTTGTTTTTAGATATATTACTTTTTGACAGCAAAGAGTTGCCATGCATGCTAAAAATCTTTTATCTTTTAATAGTTAAGCCCATTTATACTTACTGAAAAAGACATATGACAGTCTTTCAAATTTTATCTTATATAACAGCTAGCATGCAAAACAACATGTGCTGCGTAATATACATGAACATTATGTAACTTAAATACACGTGAATGTGTATATAAACAGGTATAAATTACATACGTGCATATATGCATGTGTGTGCATGTGTCTGCATGTGTCTGCATGATTTGTTTTCTTTGCCTCTTTTTGAAGTTCCTCTGAAATTTTGGAATTCTTGTATTTTTGTTCTAGTGGTTAACTTTATACTTATCCTGTGATACAATACCCTTAGACCTCCCCCCTTTAGATAACAAATGTTATCTTTTATGAAAACCAATAACGTCAGCTCTAATCCTCTTCCCTTCCATCCTTCCCTGCTCCTTTGTCATACAATTATCTTTTTACTGAATGATTGCTTTTGTTCCCTTAAATTTGCTAACACTTTCACTACTAGAATAGTCAGTTTAAATGATATTCCTTGATCCCCAACGCTCACAAATGAGTAATCCATGAGTTTATTCTACTTCCAGTATTTATTCCTCTTTCTCCCAATTTTTATTATTCATATATCATTTCTATGTCTAAGAAAATTTTAAATTTACATTCCATTTTTTTAGCCTTATATTCACTTTTTTTGGCTTAGATTTGCAATTAAATCTATTCAGTGCTTATTGCCAGTTCTTTTTTTTTTTTTTTTTTTTGCGGTACGTGGGCCTCTCACTGTTGTGGCCTCTCCCGTTGCGGAGCACAGGCTCCGCACGCGCAGGCCCAGTGGCCATGGCTCACGGGCCCAGCTGCTCTGCGGCATGTGGGATCTTCCCGGACTGGGGCACGAACCCACGTCCCCTGCATCGGCAGGCGGAATCCCAACCACTGCACCACCAGGAAAGCCCTATTGCCAGTTCTTTTGCTAAAGTACCCTTGATTTGTTGGAGGACTCAAGGATTTTTCTCAAGGAGGACTTAAGAAAACAATATTCTCAGGGTTCTTGTGTAAAAATTCAGTATTTGTAGACTTTATGTTTGAAGAACAACTTGCTTAGATGTAAAATCCCTGGCTCACATATTCTGAGACTCCTTCAGTATACAATATTTATATTAAAAGAGATAACTGAGTCAAATACTTATTAAAAATAAATTTCACAAGCGCTTTTTTAGTTCCTGTTATGTTTCAAGTACATACACCTTGACCAAGGTGTCAACGTTATTTTTTACATCACTTTTGTTTAATTTTATTTTTTGGCCACGCCATGTGGCATGTGGGATCTTAGTTCCCCAAACAGGGTTCGAACCCGTGCTCCCTGTATTGGATGCGCAGAGTCTTAACCACTGGACTGCCAGGGAAGTCCCCAAGGTTATTTAAAATTTTTTTAAAAATTAAAAAAAAAAAACCTACCTTTGCCGACCATATATAGTCTGAGAGGGGAGACAGTATGCCAACAATTACAGTAAGATCCAAGAAAAAATAGCAACAGCTAAAACCACAAAGGGTTGGGGGAGCACATTTAAAACACAGATAAAGAAACAAATATCAGTATAAATAAAGTTAATATTTATACTATTTAGGAGTGAAAGCAAATAAATGAACTTTAATCACCAATTAACAGCAATGTACAATGTTCTAATTATAACTGCTTATTTAATATATATGAATACACTAAGTTAAAAAATGTTAGTCCAAAGGATGTACCAGAAAACAACTTTATTTTCCCCCACTCCCCATTTTGTGTCCTTTCAAACCAGCTCTGCGGAACATGTTCTTCCTTTCCTCTCCTTTAACTCTCTGACAGGTCCCATGATTGTCCCAATCACTCTCAAATAAGATCATCTCTTATTTGCCAGGTGTGTGCGAAGCAGAAGGTAACAAAACTCGAAGCATAAAAAGTTTTTTAAAACTTTATAATATGGTGAAAACAAGTGATCTAGAGAACTGGGGATAAAGAATGACTTGTATGTGGGTGCAATTTTACATGGGCTGGTCTGGGAAGGTACCTCTGAAAGGTTATATATCTGAAACCCAACAGAATAAATAAGCCAGGAGTCCATGTGGGTGGGCAAAAACATTCTGGATAGAGGGAACTGCAAAGGCAAACTTCTACGGAAAGAGCAGGCTCCCTGTGTTCTTGGAGCAGAGAAGAAGTTGGGGAGACAGTACGTGACTTAGCAAAGGGGAGAGCAGAGGAAAATGACATCAAAGAGGCAACAGGGCCCCGATCGTGTAGGGCCTTGTAGGTCAGGTTAAAAATTATGGACTTTTCTATGGAACAAAAGGAATGCATTTGGATGGTTATAAATAGACAGATGACATATTCTGAATTTTATTTTAATAGGATCACCCTGGCTACTGTGTTGAAAAGTAAACAGTACATGGCATACATCAAAATAAGGAGACTACCATTAGCCAGCTTTTAAATGAGCAAAGGTGAGAAATGATGGTGACTTATATGAGCATGTCAGTGATACACTGGGATATACTGAGAAGTAGTAAGTTTCTCAATATCATTTACAAGTACAGCCAACATGATTTCTTAATGAATTGGATATAAGATGTCAGAGAAAAGAAATCAAAAATGACTTTACAGTTTTCTGATGAACAACTGGAGGATTGTAGTTGCTATATACTGAGATGGAAGAAGACCAAGATAGAAACAGGTTTAATGGGCAGATTTAAATCAAGAGTTAAGTTCTGGGAATTCCCTGGCACTGGTGGTTAGGACTCTGTGCTTCCACTGCAGGGGGCACAGGTTCGACCCTTGGTCCCTGGTCGGGGAACTAAGATCCTGCATGCTACGCAGCATGGACAATAAATAAGTAAACAAACAAACAAACAAATAAATATTAAAAAAAGGGAAGTTCTAATCATGTCAAGTTTGAGAAGCCAGTGAACATCCAAATGAATAAGCTGAATACACAGTAAAGTACATGTGGAGTTCATATGAGTGGTCTAGCATTGTATAGGAGTCAATAAGAAGTTATAAATTATATTTAAAACTGGACAACTGCATGTAAAAGAATAAAATTAGTACATTTTCTCACACCATATAGATTAAAGGTCTAAATGTAAGACTGAAAACCGTAAAATTCCTAGAAAAAAACAGAGGCAGACACCCTTGACATAAATTGTAGCAATATATTTTTTTTGATCTGTCTCCTAAGGCAAAGGAAACAAAAGCAAAAATAAATACATGGGACCTAATTAAACAAAAGATTTTTCACAGGAAAGGAAACCATCAACAAAATAAAAAGACAACCTCCTGAATGAGAGAAAGTATTTGCAATGATATGACCAATAAGGGGTTAATATCCTAAATATATAAACAGCTCATACAATTCAATATCAAAAAAACCCAAACAACCTAGTTTAAAAATGGACAGAAGGCCTAAAGAGACATTTATCTAAAGAAGACATACAGATGGCCAACAGGCACATGAAAAGATGCTCAACATCGCTAATCATCAGGGAAATGCAAATCAAAACCATAATGGGATATCACCTTACACCTGTCAGAATGGATATCATCAAAAAGAACACAAATAACAAATATTGGTGAGGATGTGGAGAAAAGGAAACCCCTGTGCACTGCTGGTGGGAATGTAAATTGGTGCAACCACTGTGTAAAACAGTATGAAGTTTCCTCAAAAAACTAAAAATAGAACTACCATAAGATCCAGGAATTCCACTGCTGGGTATATATCTGAAGAAAATGAAAACACTAATTCAAAAATATACATACACCTTAATGTTCATAGAGCATTATTTACAATAGCCAAGATACGGAAGCAGCCTAACTGTCCGTCAACAGATAAATGGATAAAAAGATGTATTATATATGGAATACTATTCAGCCATAAAAAATAATGACACTTTGCCATTTGCAACAACATGGATGGACCTGGAGGGAATTATGCTTAGTGAAGTAAGTCAGACAATAAAAGAAAAATACTGTATATTTTCACTTATATGTGGAATCTGAAAAATAAAACAAACCAGTGAATATAACAAAAAAGAAACAGACTCATAGATATAGAAGGCAAACTAGTGGTTACCACTGGGGAGAAGGAAGGGGGGGCAGCAAGATAGGATTAGGGAATTAAGAGGTACTAACTACTATGGATAAAATAAATAAGCTACAAGGATGTATTGTACAACACAGGGAATATAGTCAATATTGTATAATATCTTTAAATGGAGTATAAACTATAAAAATTTTGAATCACTATGTTGTACACCTGAAATAAATATAATATTGTAAGTCAACTACATATTAAAAAATAGTTTTTAAAAGCTGTGGGACTGGATAAACTCTCCTAAGGAGTGATTATAGTTGGGAAGATAGCTGCAAGGATCAAACCCTGGTGCACTGCATAATTTAGAGGTAAGGAGTTTGGGAAAGCTGCAGAGACTAAGAAAATGTTGTAAGAAAAACAAAACAAAACAAAGGAATTATGTTCTGGAGCCAATGAAGAAAGTGGACAAAGGAGAAAGGTGGTGGTGTGTCTTATGATGGCTTTGGATCAAACAAGATGAGGACTGAGAGGAGAGCACTGGACTTGTGAACGTTTGCAAGTCATCTGTGACCTTAACAAGAGCATTTTTTGATGAATGGTGTGGGCAAAAGCCTGACTGATAGGGCTGGCAGATATTGACAGCCCTTTCGAGTTTTGCTGTAAAAGGAAGCAGAGAAAAAGTTCTCCAATCACTTTAGTTGTAAAAAGGTACTGTTTCAGTCATTAAAATGTCATTCTGTGTATGATGAAAAAACTCCCGCTTCTGACTGAAGTTAGCTTTGGAAATGCTTCAGTGGCATAAGTGGGGTGTAGTTGACTTCCTTTTCCTGCCTGTCTCATTTACGACTCCACTCCATTAATGAGGCTGCTGCTGGGTTCTTGGGGGTAAAAAAAGATGAGGGAGAAGGAAGGACATGTGAGGGAAAGGAGAGATGATACTTGAACAGCATTAATGAACTCTGACTTTGGTCTTTGAGTGTGGTCAAGCCTGACCCCCTAGGCTTGGAAAATGGTTCAAACTTAGTCTCCCCTCACCATCCCCCATTCCTGCCCCTGACTTGGGATAAGGTCTAGTTTCCTAAATTCAGATCATATCTCCTCCATCTAATCTTTTATAAATATTCTCTCATCACCCTGGTTTTGAGCAGTTTACTCCAGAGAAGCTCTATTGAGCCAACTCCCCACCAAGTGACTCTCACAGGCCTGAGTCCCCATAAGACCACAGGATGGGCATGCTCCATGCAGCCTTTGCCCTGAAAAATCTTCAGGAAAGCAGCTTTTTCCCCATGAAAGCATGTCTCCTTGATCCATCATCAGAACATTCAGGTAGTCAGACACTCTTAGGCTTGAGAATGATGCCAAGATTACCTTCTGCTAATCTGGCCATTTCCTTTGCTATTTGATGTCCCAAGGGGTAAACTGTAAAGTTCTTCTTTGGAGGCTGAACTGAATACTGATAACTTTTATTTAATGTGTACTATGTCAAGGGCTACTCTAAAAGCGTTACTCATATTTAAAAATGTATTGTTCACAGCACCCATTGAGGTAGGAATCCATTTTACATACAGGAAAACAGAAGTACAGAAAAGTTAAGTAATGTTCACAAAGTCACATAACGTCTAAGTGGCAAGCTCAGGATTTAAACATAGACAGTCTGGCAATGGAGTCTGCACTCTTAGCTGAAATTCTCCTTTGAAAGGAGGAGACTGAGACTCAATTCCACACCACTATCAACTTACATTAAGAACAAGAAAACTTAGATTCTGTGTTTGTTACATTATACGATGTTGTTAGTTTGTTAGAAAGCTTTTGGTCTCTAGCAATACCATTATTACCATTAAACAAATAAACATCTTTGGTGCTGCATTTTGTTTATATGTAGCAAAATAGCACATGAGAATAACAACAGGAACTGTAAACCATCCTTAAAATTTTCCAAGGTGCTCCATCTGATGGAAACCCATTCATTACCTTTCCTCATATCTACACAATTTGAAGATCCAGAATCTCCTGATGGAAGAACCAGCTCTGAAGCTGATGTTCTTGAAGGCACCAAGTTACATGATACAAAGTACAGAAAAGAATTGTGACAGAGACAGCACACAAAGGACACACTTTTCTTCATTTTCTACTTAAAACAAAGGGAAAAGAAAATGCTCGAGAGGACAAAGTACATAAGAATATGGATTTAAAGTCAGGAGAAATTCTCAAGTTTTGTTTGGTTGATTTCCCAGACTTTTACCTTTTTATATTTTAGGTAAATTCCTATCTAACACTGAAAATACAAGTATAAGGAAGATGTTCATTCCTTAAGCTCATTCTTATTTGGTAATTCTATTAAATAAATTATATTTTGCAAAATTAAGAAAGTATACATTAAAGTAGAGAGATAATAAAGTATAATGCAATGTGTCACCTTTATCTGTAGTCTAAATTCAAAATACCATGTGAGGCATCTCAGAGGCTAGTATTATACTGATATCTTACACACTTCAGCATAGACATCCTGGTTTCACACTATCTACCCTTCAGGTCCATCTTCTGAAGAGTGCTAGAGGGTCTTTCTGTAGGAAATGCTGCCAACACTATTAATGGCCTATGCTAAAATACAAGCAAGCAAAAATAAAGTCAATTCGGCTATCTTCCTCCAAACCCTAAAATCTTGTTCCAAAAATCTGTTACCAGACACGATTTTTAAAGCACAAAAACATGGAAGTATGCAGAAGCAAACAGCAAGCACAGCATAGCCCTTTACCCTTTCTTAGAGAAAAATCTCTCTAGACCAACTTTAGTGTCAGAGTTACCTGGACGGCTCATTCCTAATGCAAAAGGTCAGTACCCATTCCTGGAGATTGAGTCTGGAGGTTCAGGTGGGGTCAAGCTGCTCTCTAACTGATTCTAATGCTGGTGCTTACTGAAGTCAGTTGTCTAGCAACTAGAATAGTTGTTCTCAAAATCTCAATCTCTGTACCATCTACATGAATACCATTTGGGGAGTTACAACATTATTTACTTGATAATTAAAGAATCTTTTCTTTAAAGTTTTATATCATTAGATATACATAACATAGATAGATAGATAGATGATAGATAGATAGACAGACAGTAGAATCTTATGTAGTCAGCTTACAATACTTCACTAGCCACTTCATGGTTTTGTATACATGCATTCCCAATTTTGGACTGCAAATTAAACAACATTAAAAGTCAACATATGCTTCTCCCATAAAGTACTACAGTATAAATGACTTACATTCAACAATTCAAAACATTATGTTTCAGAGCATAAATATTTCCAATGAGATGTTTTGAATACTTCATAGTATTCAAGAACTACAAAAATACTGCATAGTGAAGAAATATTAATACACTGTGCTTAATACTTAAGAAATGGCTTTTCTTATATAAAACTGTAAGCATACAGGGAGAACATGTAGACTAAGAAATCAATCTGGTATTTGAAATTTACAGTGAGTCTTGAATAATCAAAGTTGATTTGGAAATATGGAGACCTGATCAGGATGTTGAATATATATAGTGAGAGAAGGGGGGAAAAAAAAAAAAACTTTAGCAGATGGCAAGCATAAATTGAAATATAATCTAAGCACCTGATCTTTTGCAGAAACACACATTAGCTTAAACTCAATTATAAAATCTAATTACATTTCTTGTGAAACCTTCTTTTAAAATGTTGATCGGTTATTAACGGCTTAATATTTGCTACTACTTGGAACACAGCAGGTAAAGGCAGTACAGTGAGACTAACTATAACGCATGTGTGGCTCATCCATCCAGTCATCAGCTGCATGATTATCAAGAAAACGTGCTCAAGTTCATTTGTGACCAATTGGCAGTCTTCGTTACAAAACAAAAGCAATCCTTCCAAGTCGAAAGAAAGTTCTTAACTGATTCTTAACTGGAACCAACTGCTTCTCCTGAAATGTTTTTTTTTTTTTCTTTTTGGTCAAAGTGAAACTTTTCTTGACTACTTTCTTTTACTGTTGTCTTAAGAACAAAAGCACAAAAACTGATCAATATGGCAATCAAGACAATTCAGTAAGAAACTTTCATCTATTTGCCACCAGTGAATGCCACAGAGACCATCACTGCAGGAAAGACAATAGAGGAGGCAACTCTAAGGCAATCTTTGAGCAACTTTCCTAGTTTTAAAGTTTCTTTAGAAAAAATGTTGGTCTTTGGTTCCGTTTTACAGTTCACAGTGCCATCAATTGAAGCTGTGCACAGATATGCTGGGAGAAAATGGCTCCTTTCAGGTTAACTTGGTTTTAACTCGCAATGTGACTTAACTCTATTTGAAATGTGGCTAGCTTCATCTAGTCTAAATTGGGGGCATGTATCATTGTCTCTTTTTGCCTCGGGACAGTACTGGAAATGAGATGTTTGATTTCAATGCATTTTTTTTTCCAGCTGAAATTGTGTAAACAAATAGATTGGGGAAAATGTAATGAAATCATCTGTAGCCTGGAGCTAGCTATTGGTCCTGCGCTAAGCATTTGATGCAATCAACTGTCTAAGAGATTGAAAGTCCTAGGCACTGGGATTTAAGGTTAGCATGAGCTCAGAGAAGGGAGGATCTAGGAAGGGGTTCGCACAGTAACTTCATATACAGAGGTTAGGTCAAATAGAGTGGTAAGTGACCAAAGGCATTTTAACCAATAAAAAGAAACCACATGGATAATTCACATACTAAAATTAATAGTTTAACAGTAGAGAAACTCTAGATCAGAATTCAAGTGTACTTAGTTTTCCCTCTGATTTTGTTAATAACTCATTGGTTGCCTTTAGACAAACCAAATGATTTTTCCATGCCTCCGTTTCCCAGTAGGAAAAAATATGGTTAGAAAAGGACTATTTCACCCGGAACATTAAGGACTATAGGACACAACAGGGACAGTAACTAAAAATGCATCTGAGCATTTTATCCTTGCATCAACTGGAGCAGTAGTATTGCATTTTTCTATTGCATTTTACATTTTCATTTAAAGGAGTCCTGTTGCCATAAAATGCTTGAAAAATTCGTAGTCTAGAAGAGGGTTTCTAAAGTGACTTCCAGCTCTCATGATGGCAAAGGTATTGTAGACAAGGTGTATAATTCTCAACTCTACCCTAAGTAACCTCTGTGCACACAGCTCCTGTGACAGGATTTTCATCAACACAAATTTACATCAGAGAATGGGCATCACTAAAACACTAATAAAGGAAGGGAATATAGTGGAGATAGACAGTGAAGGGCCTTCACTTTGTTAAAAGAGAAAGTCAATATGAGCATTTGTATTCATTCAGAAATAAGTAGAAAAGAATGCTACTATTTGGTAGTTTTCCATTGAATGGGCTACAAAAGTAAATGAAATTATGAAATTAAAAAAAAGAAAGTGAAAGAACATAACTTCTGTAGTGCTAATTAATAACTCAAATTATTTCTAGAGCAATTTATTAGGTATACATTAACCATGGATGTTTACAATGATCTTAAGAAACTCTTGAACTAAATTTTTTGATCAGATAAAATGTTGTACTGAATAGCATGTGAAAAGAGTGAGCTTTTGTCAGAAATATTTCATTGTTGTACAAAGATTTCATCACAATAAAATTTTATTTGTATTCGAAGAGAATGGAAAATTCAGAAATGTATTTTTCTAAATGAATAAAGGAAATTAAAATGGCAATCTGTTAAAAGATATCTCATTTTATGATATTTTGACTAGGTACAGAAAACTGGAATTATAACGTACCTCATCTATTCAATATCCTACTATTATTTGATGGGAAATATTTTTTAAAACAACCCAACTAGAGTTACCTCCTTAAAAAGAATCTTGAAAATAGGATTCTCCCAAAATATTCTGTTTGTATTAGAGTATATTTTATAAGAGAAATGAAGCACTTTTGGAAAAGAATAAATCATGCCTAAAATTCCCATTCACTCTCATATACTCTTAATAACTAAAATGATGTAGAAAAGTCCTTTCTACTTGGCTACATAGATTGCTCTTCTCAGTGATGTCAAGAGGTCATGTGGTTTTATAAGGGCAACATACACACAAATGATTGTGCTTTGCTGAAAATAATTAAGGAAAAAGTATTAATTTGTTTGACCAAGTCAATCAAACATCAGGATGTATTATAAGACTAGCTGGAAGGGAAATAGTACTTCTGGGCGCATGCACCTTGAAAGATTCCTCATCACTTTGTGAGGAAATGCTAATTTTCATCTTACCAATTCCCCAAGATAAATGTGGGTAGGCAGAGAGGCTTGCAGAAAAATCCCTAATCAGAACAGGTTACAGGACTCTGTGATTCTCTGACAATTAACTGCGGAAACGTGTTAACATGGAAGCATGTTAAGCCAAATGGAACACTTACATATTTATTAAAAGTTAGGCATAGTAAACTAAACAACATATAAAACATGAATTCAGTTATGGGGAAGAAGAATGAAGTGTTTACCTGAAGGCAAAGAGGTAGAGTCAGACCAAATTATCTACTATCATTCCCCACCTAGTCACCCAATGCAGATTGCCATTTCCTAGTTAACAAGAACTTCATTTTATCATCTTGGAGTCAGGAGATTGTGACCATCCAGAAAAAAAAGTGATTGTTGCCCATTTAAAAATGTTATGATTCACCTCAGCGGACCAATCAGACAGTCACCTGAGTAAATTAAAGATTTGCTTTTAAATATTGTAACACGTCAATAGATTAATGTCATAAATGTTCAGAATATTTTGAAAATTAGATTTGAACCAAGAAAGAACAGCTAGAAAATAAAAACATAAACGAAGACAATGTCAAATGTTCTGGTATAAATCCATCTATGGGTTTACATGCTCTCTTCCAGATACAGTCCAAATATTTTATACTTTGAGATGTTTGTGGGTTTGTTTAATTCAAAAGATAATTAGATTACTGATAAAAGCTAATAAACTAGTCTCACATATGACTCTGTAATATTCTTCTGATTAACCTCTGAACTTGCTTTCTTTTCCTCCCACTCACCTCACCCCACCCACCACCATAGGATCTACAAATTCCAAGTTAGAATCACATCTCCCTGATGTGCTCCCAAAGTGACAAAAAGGAAAGGGATTTTCCTTTCCTTAGTTGAGTCAGTCTCTAAGGCAGATGGTTAATTCATTGCACCTGTAACCAATTAGTCATTCAAAACAACTGATTCTTCACAGTAAATTGTTCCTTTGCCAATATGAGAAGCAGGTGCATATTCAATGGATAAATCGCCAAGTGGCTGGGTACACAAGATGGAAATAATCCAAATACAAAACTCTTTTAGATTAATGTGCAGAAAAATATGACCAGTTACAATGCTTCCAATCTAAATTAAGAATTTAATTATTTCAGATTTTGAATTGTGGCTTTGAGAATTTTACTTTTTCATTCTGATATTTGGCTAGCAAATTAGGCAGATGTTTTTTCAATAAAAATTAACTTTCTTTTTAAAATAATAGAATTTTTTTCTTCTTTCTTGAAACAATGAATTTTGATTACAATAAATGTATTAAAATATATTACATTATATAGTAATCCTATTCAGTTATTCTGCTTCAAAACAGGTAACTTAAATGGAAGATTTAACTTCCAGCCCGGGCACCATGACTACTCCATGAAACTGGGTACAGGTTAGTCACTTTCATGTTTTGTAGAACGAGAATCTTTGTGATCTATTTGATTATTCTATTGCTACGGTGCCAACGTCACAGACTTTCATAGACTTAAACCCTTTTATTCTAGGAAATTATTCAATAAATATTCTTACGTTTCTCAGATATATTATTTGAATATAGAGAAGGGGTCCAGAAACAATTTTGGGGGCTTCAGATGTCAATAGCATCAAATCTAAGCATCCCAACTTCTGGATTCTCTTCCCATCACGATTGTAGGATGATAAGAAATCACACCCGAGAGGAGTATCAGACCCTATTTAGTTGGCGCCAGGATCTTATTCATATCTTCTCATCCTAGGAACCAGCCTGGAGGGTACATATATGGGGGGACCATGGCCACATTTCTAAAATTAATAAGGGATCTCCAAACACCTGGGTGAAAATTTTTGTACAGGGAGGAGATTATCTCTGGGAGGATACAAGACTCTAACTGCATCATTGTAGTAGCATCACTATCCCAATCAGGACAGATACACTGGAGACATGTTTAAATCTGTCTTTCCACATCTCACATGTCTCCAAATCCTTTGGATAGAATTTTACAGTATATTTCCCATGTTTTTCATTTCCATCATCACTATTCTTCTGATGTCCTTCTCCCCCAACTGACTTGTTCAATGTATTCACACATTTTTCATTTACTTATTCAATAAATATGGATTAAGTATCCACTGAGGCCAGGCACAAAAAAGAAAATTGTGAGTGGGGAATAAGGCAGACAAGATACCTGTTTTAATGGTGTTGATAGTCTAAGGTAGATAATGACAAATAAATCAATAGTTAAATTTAGTACTAATCCAGAGCTGAGGATCATGAAGGCTCCCGGAACAGGTGAATGTCTAAGCCAAAACCCAGTGGTGAGCCCCTTCTCTAATTAAGCAAAATAAAAGAAGGAACATTTTTCCAGGCAAGAGGAATGATCTGTTTCTTGTCTCTTGACTCTCAGTGCCAAGCTTCACAATGATTACAGATTTATATCCTTAAAAATACTTCAGATCATGGCCATCCTCTGTTTATAGATTCCCTATTGTCTACTAAAGAAATTACAAACTTGAGATTGTTTCCAGTCTCATCTTCTCCAACAAAGGGCAAAAGAGTATTAGTCCAGCGAAGAGTATTAGTCCTTTGCTGAAAAACAGGAACAGTTAAACTTTTTGTTGTTGTTGTTTGTGCTATCTGCTTATACTGGAATGCCCCACACTGTAATGCCTTCTTAACATCCCATGAAATCCTACTTATCCTTGAAATATCTGTTAAAATATTGTTTTCTGGGAAGTTTCCCTTGCCCTTCCATTCAGAATTAGCTGCTTTTAAAAAAATTCTGCAGCCCATTCATTGTTCCTCTATCATATAGCACCTATTTTATTCTGCTTTCTATAGTAGATCTTTGTTTGTAGCTGAAGTTTAGGCTATACTAGCAACTTGGAAGCCCCTGCCCCACTGCTTTAGAATTCCTAGTCCACACTCCAGTCTAGAAAGCTTTCTTCCTCCTTAGCTGCTTTATTGCCACAGTGAAAATACAGTTGCCCATAATTTCCTGTCTCCCTCCAAGTAGCAAGGGTAACTTGATACTGGATGTTCCCAGTGGTATTTCTCACTATCAGGTACCCCTTTAGCACCTAGAATTTGACCTTGCCTGTGCTTTATTTCTCCTTTCCTCCCTAACGACCTGAGCTTCCTGGCCATTACCTTTCTTCTCTACTCTCTGGTATTCCTGATGAATTCCCATTTAGAATCATGGTTCTTTCTGCCATAGAAGAAAACTTTCTTCCAAACATGACAAAGTTTTCACAGAGATGGACTCACCTCTAAGAAATTATGCATTTTTAAAAATCTCCTAAAGAGATACTTGCTTTTTTAGATTTAAAGCTCCCTTAGATAAGAAATTCAGACCAGGTTATGGTAAACTAGGCTTTTCCTAACATTCTTCTACTCTCACATCTGGTCCCTTAAATATTCTCTGACATTTAGCGTTGTCACATGGAACCCTCTCCAGGGTTGGGTGGACACCCTTCATCTCAGCCTTTGATAAAGATTTTAATTGAAAAGAACTAACTTCTGATCATAATACTCCATTTCCAGTTGCCCCCAAAAGAATTTTAGGTCCTTTTTGGAATGAGAATTCCTAGAAATTCTATGACTCTTGGAGTCATTGATGTAGGCTCTGGCTGCATACCTCTCCCTCTGCAACGAGATTATGCCTAATTCTATTTTTCAAGCCTCTCAATCTTACGAAATCTTGCCTAGGATGTTGCTTTATGCACAGTCGGCACCTAATAAATGCAGCTGAATTAAATTTTCCCAGGAACAAACATATGGCTCAGATGACTAAAACGTGAAAATCCTCTATAACATCTAAGGGGGAAAAATCTTGTTAATGCTCATGGTGACAAGTTTATATCCTGAAACATGAGATCTGATTAGCTTTTTTAATTTAGCTCTCATAACTACTACTTTTACTGCTTGTCATAGGATTATCCAGCTCACTTTGAAATTCAGCTACAAAATAGAACACTTTGACGTTCTGTGATTATACCAGTTTCTGTGAACATTTAACTCCGTGGCAGGGGGTTTACTAAAACTAGAGTTTGGGAACCTAAGGAGGTCATGTTGAAGAAATCTCAAGGGGGTCTCAGGGATGAGAACACTTTGGGTGCATTTGGCACTGGTACCAGCAAAAAATACAGTTTTTTGCCAGGATCTTATCTTGTTAACTGAGATTTTGTAGTCATGAGGGCAAGGTCATGGATTCAGTTTTTGTATGTCAGTTCCTTGGCCTTGGGCTGTATCCCTAAACTGTTGTCAACAGATACCCATCATTTACCAGGAATATCACTAAAGCATGCAACACCGGGACACTAACTTAAAAGTCTATCAATAATTTATTTCATAAATTTGTGTTGAGCACCTACTAGGGATTCTGAACTTATTCTGTATATAAGAAACTAGAAACAACACTCTAGTATTTTTTTAGTACACATATGAACTTTCAATAGAGTGTAGATCTGTATGTCAGATCCATGGCCATTTAGAGAGAAAATCAAGCACTGGGAGACATGCACATCCTGGGTTGATGTCAGGAGGTTTGATCAGCAGAAATAAAAGTGAACTGGAGTCTCTGGGCTTATCTTAGGTCAATGCACTTACCTAGGCACCAGGACTCTAGGGGTCAATGACCATAAAGTTGAGTCCAACAGACAGTTTAAAACAGATTGTATCAAGACAGATACCTCATGAAATGGGGAGGCCATTGGCTTCCTATCTTGATTCCTAGCACTACAATTGGAGAGATGTCAGCAAATTATCCCAACAAGTAATGAGAGCAAGCTGCCACTATCCCATACAAAAAAATGCATAGCTGAGAGGTTTCCTATAAAATCAGGAAGGCTTGATAAACAAGGATATATTTACAGTAGCTGAATAAGTGGGGCTGGGAGGGTAAGGACAGTCACAGCCATGGAGATAGAGGAATCAGATAGGGTTCCATACTATCAAAGCTTTTTCACTGGTGAGGGGAGGGGATAAAGGAAAAGCGACTCTATCCAATTTCTCTCCTAATGCAAGTGGAGACATTGGGAGAAATGTCACAGTCCTTTCTTAAAATCTGCTCAGAAGACCTACCCCCATATTTGCCAGCCGAGCTTATTACCAGTTTCAATGAAAGAAGGTATTCTTAACAGCAAGATGGAATGTGTAGCAGGACTGCTGGGTTCAACTCCAGAGGCTACTTTTTATGAAAGCTTCTTTCTTAAGAATCTCCAAGGCTTTATCCTGTCTAGATCTTTCAAAACTCACTGCAGAAACAGAGGACAAAGAACCTATGAAAGTGGGCTTCCCTAGTGGCGCAGTGGTTGAGAGTCTGCCTGCCGAAGCAGGGGACACGGGTTCGTGCCCCGGTTCGGGAAGATCCCGCATGCCGCGGAGCGGCTGGGCCCATGAGCCATGGCCACTGAGCCTGCGCGTCGGGAGCCTGTGCTCCGCAACGGGGGAGGCCACAGCAGTGAGAGACCCGCGTACCGCAAAAAAAAAAAAAAAGAACCTATGAAAGCAGTACATGGAGATCATAAAAGGTAGTATTCTGGGCAAACACTTGCAATCTTGATGACTCCTACCCCCGCATCCCCTCCCACACTGTGCCACTATGATTTTGCTTATTTGCTCCTTTTGCATACCTTCAGCATCACTTCCCCTCAAGACACCAACTGCCCTAGCTGCGTGAAATATGACATGGCCATTAAACAATTTTCCACCTTAAAGGCAATTACTTTAGTTGGATTTTGTTTTTTGTATATGTCAATTTAGGCATCCTTCATTCCTGCACTGTATTCTTAGGAACATGAACAATCTCAGGGATAAATCATCAACTGAGGATTACAGAGCAGACACACGTACACATGTGCACACACATATACTCGTATACACACAAAAGATCTGTTACTTTATCACTGCAAATAGCTCTTTGTCATGCATATCCGTCTTCCACCTCATTTTGCCAATTACACAGTCTCCTCTGCCACATACTTATTAAAAACATTTAGAGGTGAAGGGTTTTAAGACCTCATTTCTGTTGCCATTTCACTTCCCTGTGCACATGTGTTTTGTACTCTGACCGTATAAGGCAAACTATTAACTATGTTTCATAGAACCACAAGACTGATAGCATTTGCATATGAGAAATATTGGTTGGCCAAAAAGTTCATTCAGGTTTTGCATAAGATGTTAAGGAAAAACCTGAACGAACTTTTCGACCAACCCAATATTATTTAATATTGGCATTTTCATATGTAATCTATATTCCTCATATGTTTCTTGAATAATTACTCTACTATTATCACTGCTACTTTTATTACTACTTCTAGTACTAAAACTCCTATTACTATTAGTTAATATTATTTACTGATGACCTACTACGCTAAGCAATTTATATATGTATAATTTTTAAAACAAACCTAGGTATAATTATTCCCATTTTACAGTAAAGAAATTGAGTAACAAAGAAATTATATAACCTGTTAAATAATGAATCCAGATCTATCTGACTTTAAAGTCCATGCTCTTAACCATTACGGAGAATACAGAAAGTAAGAGAGTATGTATCCTCATGCTGCCACGTGTAATCAGCTATCTTAATACCTAAGGTCCTAGGGTAGGTCTGTCAGTTGATGAAAGTGTTTTACACAAAACTTAACATATGAGGATTCAAATGTTTAATACTACCAACGTATGACACTATCTTCTTAAATGAGATGAAAACGGATCTTGAATATTGATTTGAATTTGGATCTACTTTCCAAATCCCAAAGCAATTTATGGAAAGACATCATCTGTAAATACTGCATCATCATCACACACTGCCGTGGACACCACCTCACTTCACTGATTCAAGTGTAAATTCCAATAATTCATAAAAGTTTAAAGAGACTAAGCCCTATCCCTTTCTGCCCAAATTGGTTAACGAAACCTTGCATTCCTAATTAAACATATATGTGTATGAAACAAAGTGTACATAGAGGTATTTTTTCCCTCTTATTTTGAAAACGGATCCTTTTAAATCATGTCTTTATTCATAAAGTAAATGAAGTATTGTTTATGACTTCCAGAACATATTCATGTCCTGGAAATTAGAAATGTATCTAGCTTGTTCACTGTTAATCTCCACAATCTAGCAAATCAATGTGCTGTTATTATTTAATATTATGCTAACATTTTAATAAATCTGTTAGAAATTCCAAAAGAGTTATTTACTATTTAAGCTAGACCTAATTAAATGCATAACCTCATTGAACTTTCTACTGATTTTTTACCGAATAATCTCCTAATTACATATTCTCACTTCCCTAAATTATTTGCTTAAAAGAAAAATGTATAACTATCCATAAATTATGAGATATATCTATAAAGAAAAAACATTGAAGAAGAATATAAATATTTATACTCAATTTTTTCAAAGAGATTTGAAATAATTTATAAAAAATATACACTGCAATGGCACAGAAACAGATAACAAGAACAAGAAAAAAGGAAAAATAAGATAAACAGAAAATGAGATTCAAGGTAAGGTTACCCAAAAAATGCATACCAAAATTTCTTTAAATATAAGTCATTGATTTTGCTGTGAGCTTCCTAATAGACAAAACAAAATGAGAAATACTATCATTTTTAATTCAGAGTCTATAAGGAGGTTAAATATAGTTGGTCAGGAAAAGCACAGCTGATACGTGCATAAAAGTGTTGACTCTTTGGAGGTCATGTATTTATTAAAACCATGCTGCCAACTGGCAAAATTTTTTAATTCTTTTTGGTAGGAGGGATTGCTTTCCATGAAATAGAAGAAAATTCTTTGGTGTCTCATTACTTTAAATCATATATTAGTTTTATAATAAAACCATACTCAAGGATGACCAATAATATATACCAGACTCATCTTTAAATGATATTCATTCATTTCCAACACCCAAGTCCAATTTCAAATTCTATAAATAGACTATAAGGATCTGCAAAAAGTGACAGACTTGAAAGGTCATTTGCAGGGCTTCCCTGGTGGCGCAGTGGTTGAGAGTCCGCCTGCCGATGCAGGGGACACGGGTTCGTGCCCCGGTCCGGGAATATCCCACATGCCGCGGAGCGGCTAGGCCCGTGAGCCATGGCCGCTGAGCCTGCGCATCCGGAGCCTGTGCATCCGGAGCCTGTGCTCTGCAACGGGAGAGGCCACAACAGTGAGAGGCCCGCGTACCGCAAAAAGAAAAAAAAAAAAAAAAAAAGGTAATTTGCAAAGATGTGTTCAGAAATATTTTGAGCAACGTTGATATCAAAGAGTCATATAATCTCTTAAGGTGAATATTTGAGGGAAATAAATGCTTGTTAAGATAGTTTTCATTCTTTGCGTACCCAGGGGATTATATTAGGCTGTGGTTGTATACATGGCAGTCCAGGATAAACAAGGCATTCACAAGCCATCCTCTTTAGCTTGGGGGTGCAAATAATCAGTCCTTTCCCTCAGTAAATATATTCCTGGGTTTTTTTTTTATGCTTCTTGTGCACGTGTCTTTTTTCTCCTTTAACTGGAATAAAAGTTCCTTTAGCAAAGGAAGCATGATTGCTTTTTCATTTTACCCTTGGCCATTAGCAAAGCTGCTGTTAGGTGCCAACAAATACTTATTGAATAAATGAACTATTCTCTGATCCCCCGAAACACTAGCAGACCGCTTAGCTCTGCTGTCACTTGCCGTGTAAAGATGTGGCCTCAGAACACATTCTCCCATATTTTTTCTTGAAAATTCAGCAAGTTTATAATAAGGAGATGTAAAGTGTATTAAATGTCTTTATAATCTCTCTTTTCTATGCTTTGGGTAAATGCTAATCTGAGATTCTGTAATCTGCATGACTGGTATAGATGACAGCATGCATAATTTGCTGATATTATTTTCTTAGGCTAGTAAGCTCTGTCCAGCCTTTTAAGAATATTGAATTGGAAGATCATGCTCCCACCATTTCATTCAGGAAATTGGTAGAGTCACAGCCCAACAACTTGAGAAAATAACATTATTTTATAGGGGAGGTAAAAAGAGGAAATGGCAACAAAGACACAATCCTAAACATCAGACTGGAAATGGTGAATATTTATCCAATGCACCCAAAATGCCGTCAATGTGAAGAAAGCAGTAAAAGCACATTACTGTGATTTATTTAACTAATTAGCTGTCCTTTAAAGGTCTCTGGTATTTAAATTGCCAACTGTAAGTGTTAACCCTTTAGTTGTTCTTATAAATGAACACTGCTTTTTTCACAATGGAAATCCACATCAGGAGAATTTTTTAAATGCTAAGTATTAATACAATGGGAGACATAGGAATCTATTTAATAAGGATAATTTAATCAAGTCCACAAAGGAATGTATTACACAAACAGTTTTTGAATATAGAGAAGTGGAAATGCTGGAAATGTGGTCTTTATTTTCAATGACCTTTCAAAGGGAAATATACATTGAGTCAAAACTTTGCAGCCTGATGGCTCTTCTAATTAAGGGCGTGACTAGAAGGGAGGTGGTAAAGTAGCCTCCAAATAACGCTGGCGTCCTAGCAACCATAGCTCCAGTGATTTAACCAGATTTTAAATGCAGACAATAAACCTCAAGTATTGAGCCTGAGAGGGGTGTTAAATATCTTGGGGCAAACAGTGCACCAGTTCTTCAAAAGAAATGCTCTTCTGAGGAGGCAGTGATACCAATCTGTTTCAAAGCTTTCCCCTGCACTCAGGTACCTGCAATGAGCTCTGCATGAACACTGAGTTACATTATGCTTAGATTATCTCCCCAATACATTGACCGACCCTACGGTTTCCTGCCAGAAAATACACTTTAAGAGTTAGGTGGCTCAAGCCTGATATGTATCCACAAGGATTGTTTACCACTTTGTAATTTACAGCCTAATGTATTAGATCGTGAGTATATTCTTCATAAGCTTGTTTTTCATCCATTTTCATTCAGTATTATCATTCCCGTTTTCTAAAACACAGCCTCAAGAAAGTCAGTCTAAGAAGATTCGATGCAATGTCTTAAACAAGCATGACACTCAAAAGCAGCATATGTTTCCAAGTAGGTCTCATTCATACAAACTATTAAGTAGAATATTGATGTGAGAAAAAATTTTAAATGGGTGAATGTAACCACCTTCATAAAGTCTTACTTAATTGCATAATATCCAATACCTTATGGACATATATGGAGGTTCCAGAAGCATGATCTAGAGATAGGTTTCTTGCAGAAGAGGGCCCCTGAGTCTCCTCAAATGATAACTGGAAGACACTCAGACCTGTGGAAAAGGCCCCAGAGTCTTCAGCCATGATGGATCCTAGCCATTCAACACAGAAGATATTTCCCAGGAGAAGGACTGAGTTGTGCAGACAGAAAGCACAAATTTCTCAAGAAGATTACTAGGAATGATAGTAAATGGGGTCACGTGTCCTTTAACCCCTTGATTCTTGAATTCATATACATATAAAGGCCATAGATTCAGTATAGAGGTTGGTGAACTACGGCTCTCAGGCCAAATCCATCCTGTTTGCCTATTTATGTAAATAAAATTTTATTGGATCTCAGCCATACACTCTCATTTACATATTATTTAAGGCTGCTTTCACACTAGAGTGACAGAGTTAAGTGGTTGCATCAGAGACCACATGGCTTGCAAAACCTGAAGTATTTATTATCTGTCTCTTTACAGAAAAGTTTGCCAACTCTTGATCGCACACATATATTGCATCCTGGAGGACAGTGCCCTATCCTTGCAAGGAATCATCTTCACGCTGGCACCTTTGCCTTCACAATTCCATTTTTTGTTCTATTGGGCTGACAGCTTCTGGGCAGTGCAATGTGGCCTGTTGATCTCATGGTCATGTGTTCACTCCCACTCCTCTTTTGCTGTAAAATGAGTGTCTCAGTGTCTCAATCTGACATGATATTAAGTGAGATCCTGATCTGGTGGATCTTTATTTAAGCCCTTGGATAGTGGTGCTGTTTGACATCCTGCAGTCAGGAAAGGGAAACTCATGCTCAGAAAATATACCTATTCTTCTTAAAATGAATCATTGCCACTGAAGAGTAACGGGGTCCAGTATAGTCAACTTGCCACCAAGTGTCTTCTTGGTTTTCTTGAGGGATGGTGCTGTATTAGACTCAGTGTTTGTTTCTATTGCTGAGAGGTTGACAGTTCAGTAGGGGGATAGCTAGACCAGCCTTGGTGGGTGTGAGCCCATGGTCTTGAGTCCATGCATAGCCTCCATCCCTGCCATCATGTCTGCTACATTCACGTGCCCATTCTGTAAGCACTGGAGCAGACCATGACAGAGTCTGGCTGACATCAATTGGATTATTCATTTTGTCTACTTGGTTGTTTAGTGCCTCTTCCATGATGGGTGTTCTCTGGTGGAATCAGCTTGCAATGAAAAAAAATTCACATTTTTTGTCTACTCCCCAAGGATAGAATGTTTTTTTGCTGAACCAACGTACTAAACTAACATATTTATGAACCAAGCTCTGATTCGTTTCCTCCTCCAAATCCCCATTTATCTATAAATGTAAGTAGAGTGAGAGGTTCTGGTGCAAAAGTGAATGATCTGGTGGGGGGTGAGGGGAGGTGGGGTAGTGATGGTAGAGTGAATGCTATGGTTGTAGTGATGATAAGGGGGGTGGGCTCAGCCATCTGCTTAAGATACAAGCTTAACTTGAGTCTTTGGGCATTGCTTATACCAGATCTCAGATGCACTGCTTCTATATTACAATGAAATCCTTATAGGGCTACTAATTTTAATCACAGATCTACTCATGAAGGAAGCTCTGACCACATGGTCATATGATGACCCCATGGTGAGACATTCCATCTCTACCAGTGCCCAGTGGCAGAAAAAAAGATATTTTCCAAAAGGCATAAAATTCTCAGCAGAGCCTTGCTCCAGAATAAACTGTATTGTGTTTGTCCCACTGAAACTTACCCAATACTCCACCAGACATTTTCTTCCATTACAGACCTCTCCGATACAGTATAAGGCTCAAGAAGCAGAGCTGCTTGTCCTACAGCCTGGACCTGCTACAGAAACCTTTGTTTTTCTGTTATCCGGTCAAAGCTGGCAGCTTTTCATGTCACACTTTATATGGACAGAGCAGTTTTTCCAGGTGTAGAATATGCTGATTCCAAAACCTTAAGAGGTCTACGCAGTGTTTGTTGTGTTTCCTTCTTCATGGCGAGAGATATCAGAGGTAATCATGTGTCCTTTACTTTAGGGGATGTATACTGACTTGTCCCTGACCATTGAATCCCTGAGCACTAATATGACAAGCCCCTGAATCTTCCCATCTCTGTAATGCTTGTGTCTTGCAAACACCCCTAACATACTTGTTACTTCTTGCTTTTCCAATCTGATTCACATGATGTCATCAATATACTGTACTAGTGAGATAATTATGATGATGTCCAGATAATTCAAGTCTCTTCAGAGATGGGGGGTATGAAGGTGCCTTGGTATCAATGTCAACTCAGACCCTGTGTCTAACACTCCAAATGGTTGGGTATTCCCTTTCCTGAGTAAATGGTTATTCCAGAAGCAGATTTTATATAGCAATTTCTAAGCAGGAAGTTTATTGGGGAGTGCTCTCAAAATCAACATCTACAGAAAAGTAAAGGATACAGGATTGGATGGAAGGAAAATTGAACTGTGATGCTCTCTCAGAAGAGATCTCAGCTGGCCTCACAGGGAGCACTGAAGCTTTGATAACCCTTCAGAATTATTCTAAGTTGTGGCAAAATAGCCAGAACGCTATACCTCTGTGTCGACCAGTTGGTGGATACAGGCTGCCCAGGGAAGGGGATGTGATCTTGGGTGAGGAGGCTCTTTTAGCCGAGGCAATCTGAATGGAACTAATAATTGAGGACTTTCAGTTTACATCTCTAACAGCAGTTGGCAGGGCAGGTTGGGGGGAAGCCCTTTATTCCTAAAGAAGGGGTCACAATGTCTACTACACCCCCACTTGGTAGATTATATCATAAAAAGTTCACTAGTAAACTGAAAAGAAGTTCAGTGCAATTTTTAAGTCTCTCCATAGGAGTTGAATTCAATTAACATCATGTTTTCCAATGTTCTAGTGTACACTATACACAACCATACTTACAGTACGTATTGTATCAACAAAGGATTGATATGTGTGTTATTTTCAAAGTCATTTAAAATAATTTACGACTTAAAAAACAAAATAAAATAAAATAAAATCACTAAATTGTATAGCAAAAAATTAACTTTATAAAAAAGCAAATACTCTCAATTCTTAAAAAAATTCCATGGGATAGCCAGAGAAATCAATACTAGGGACATTTTTCTCCTTCCCAGTATTCAGAGAAGCAACTAAAATATTACATCTTGGAAAGAGCACTGGTCTGGAAGTGAGAAGACCTGGGTTCAAATTCTATTTCTACTGTCTTTTATGTGACCTAGGGCATGCAGTTAGGGTGCCTTCTAATGATACAATGTAGGGCAAGCTCTGTATGTTTCTTTTATGTGTGTGTGTATGTGTGTGTGTGTGTGTGTGTGTGTGTGTGTGTGTGTGTGTGTGTGTGTGTGTGTGTTTTATGAATGCTTCAAGGGTTATTGTGAAGACCGAAATATTTCAATGCGTAAAAGTGCTTTTGTAAGGTACAGATTAGTATATGAACATAACATTATTTAGTAATCTATGTTAATTCAAAATTATTATACCTGATTTATTATATATCCTTCTAACTGTAAAGTGGCATGTAAGTTTTATCCTTCATTATAATTGAGATGACAACAGAATTAAATGAACACACTGCTTCATTCAACAGCTCCCCACGGCTCAGAGACTACAGCTTAGTCTCATTAAATAGTTGTTGATGAATAAGAAACTCTACAAAGAGTATCAGTAATCAATCCACAGATATTAAGTCATGCTATCTATACAAGACCTACATGAGAATTACTAATTTACCATATTGACTCCCAATGAGACTTGGTATTATAGAACCATAACATCTTAGGGCTGGAAGGGGCCTTAACTCTCATCCAATTTAGCCATGTCTTTGATACATGATTTAACCAAGGTACAGATATGAATAGTGACATGTTTGAAATCAGGTCTAACTAGCTGCATAACTGCGTCAGAATCCAAAACTCTCAACAACCAGGTTAGCATTCTTTCTTTTGCACCATTCTATATGTCATTTTTCTATTATTCTGGCTCCCTATAGAAGTAAAATATAGTGGAAAAAAAGAAGTAAAATGTTTTCTAACACAATATCTTGAAGGGATTTTTTTCAATTCAAACTCAAATTAAGGTTTACTAATCTAATTTTCAAATCTGGAATATGGTAGAAGAAAAACTCTCAACAATCATTTTGATATAAGGGAGTTAAGAAAAAATTAATTTTTAAAATAAAGCTATCAACATTTTTTGGCAGCACTTAATTGAACTTCACATTGTTTCTACCTTTAGATACCATTCTGTTTTCCAACCAGTACCCAACAAAAGACACATGATTCATTTTTCTCTCTTCTCCCCTAATTCATCCAACCTTAGCTTTCTCATATGAAATATGTATTCAATGTACCTTGTATTATATGAAATACATAAATTTATATTATATGAAATATAATTTATCTCTTTCAATTTCCAAGTAGAATGATTAGAAAAACATATGTCTAAAGTCCGATCTAAATGTAACAGAAAAGGAATCATCACAGTTTTATGTTAGGCATAAAAGATTTCAAAATGCTACTAGGCATATTTGATTCTTAAACACTTAAGCAATTGCTAAAAATTATTTTCCTAGTGATTATGTAGACAGACTTTTAGGAGATAGTAGGGAAGATATCAAGAACAGATGAAAATAGTAACATGAAGGCATATCTGCTTAATGAAATAATAAAGAAACCTGAAATGTACAAATATGAGGTTGTCACAACAGCACAAATCAAAGGTATTTCCTATGGCTTTTGAAAGCCAACAAAAAATGGCAAGGTATTGAGAATGAGCAAAAAAAGGTAATTTTACTGAAGTTCTTTTACCAAAGAACTGAAGAAAATCGAGTTAACAAAGATCTTAAAATAATAAGGTAGGGGAACTTTTAGAGATGGTCTCTTCAATAAAAAATTTTTTCAGCAGTCCAAATGGGAAAAAACATTAGTTTTTCTTTGGATTAAAAAAATGGAATCCATCAATAGAATTATCCACATAATCACATCATAGAGCTGTCTAAAAATATATTTTTGGCTTATGCTTCAGAATTTTAGGGATCATTAATGTGCTTAATGTGCTCAAGTACATATTTTAAAAAGAAATTGGTTGTTTTCTACACTTACATTCAAGGTTGCATTCTGATTTCTTCATTTTTAGATTCATGAAGAAACAGAAATGCCGATTTTCTATATAATATGGACACTGTTTAACACTGTTAAATAATATATTCAGCATGAGTAAGGTATTTATGAAAGTTGAATAGGTTCATATGGACAGTCTTAATAAAATGGAGAAATTTTGCTTCTAAATGCTATTAGGAGAGTAAACCAATGTTTCAGTCGGCATGCCCTTCAATTTATACTCAAAGGGATTTGGTGTTCTTACTTTTTAATAAATTGCCTTTGTAACAAAGAGACCTCTTCTTTTACCCTGAGAAATTGAAAAAAAAATAGTTTGTGATCTTGACGTTCTACTCAGGCATTACGAGAAAAGGTTTGACAATTTCCACCCGTATCCAAGCTATGTTAAAAAAACACAAAACTAGGGCTTCCCTGGTGGCGCAGTGGTTGAGAGTCCGCCTGCCACTGCAGGGGACACGGGTTCGTGCCCGGTCTGGGAAGATCCCACATGCCGCGGAGCGGCTAGGCGCGTGAGCCATGGCCACTGAGCCTGCGCATCTGGAGCCTGCGCTCCGCAACGGGAGAGGCCACAGCAGTGAGAGGCCCGCGTACTGAAAAAAAAAAAAAAAAACTCACCATCCGTTATACCTCCATACCTAATTATTAAGCGTCAATCAAAACTGACAGTAGGACAACAAAGCCACACAATTACACAGAAGGATATACTTTAAAACGCCATTCTAAATTTATGAAATTGCATAGTTTTATAGTCCTCTTAGAAAATGACAAAAGGTGCCAACCATAACCTTTTCTCTGACTGGTGAATACAACAAATACACATCCTTAATGCATTCACCTTTTATTCTTACAAACAATGATAAAAATTTTGGAGTTTAATTCCTATCTTTTTATTTCTTGAGGTTAGGAAGTTTATTTCATATGTATCAAAAATCATTTATATCTAGAAAAATAGTGAAAAGCATAAATTAAATTAGGTCAATTTTGTTTAATTATAAAAAACTTATACTCATAATAAAATATTTAATAATATAGGAGAAATTATAGATTAAAATAGACTTCATTCCCAAGCCTTGGCTGCCTAATTCCTATCCTCAAAGGTCGTTTGGATAGTCATATTAAAATGGAGAAATTCATTATTGATGACTTTTGGCAGATCATTCTATACATATTCTACGAATTGATAGATTGTTATGGATACATTTATATATATTATCTTTTAGATAAATAATATAATTACATATTTATATATATTGCACACATCTGTGAATGTAACTGTAGGATAAATTCTTAGTAGGGAAATTTCTATGTCTAAGCATGTATGTAAATATATATATATACTATAATTTAGTTAATATTAAATTATATCAGCTAACTATGACATATTTTTAATACAGTGCAGATATAATCCATTTTTAAGAGTAAAGTTAATCAACAATGGACAAGATAAATGATAATTTTGTAAAAACAACTCAAAACAAAACATAAATATTTTTACAGAACTAGAACAAAGATTTTCAAATTTGTATGTAAACACAAAAGAACCCAAATAGCCAAAGCAACCTTGAGAAAGAAAAACAGAGCTAGAGGAATCAGTCTCCCTGACTTCACACTATACTAAAAAAGCTGCAGTCATCAAAACAGTACAGTACTGGCACAGGAACAAAAATATGGATCAGTGGAACAGGATAGAAAGCCCAGAAATAAACCCATGTACCTATGGTCAATTAATCTACAACAAAGGAGGCAAGACTATACAATGAAGAAAAGACAGTCTTTTCAATACGTGGTGCTGAGAAAACTGGAGAGCTACATGTAAAAGAATGAAATTAGAATATTCTCTAACACCATATACAAAAATAAACTCAAAATGGATTAAAGACCTAAATGTAAGACCGGATACTATAAAACTCTTAGAGGATAACATAGGCAGAACACTCTTCAACATAAATTGCAGCAATATCTTTTTGGATCTGTCTCCTAGAGTAATGGAAATAAAAACAAAAATAAACAAATGGGACTTGATTAAACTTAAAAGCTTTTGCACAGCAAAGGAAACCATAAACAAAATGAAAAGACAACCTACAGAATGGGAGAAAATATTTGCAACCTATGTGACTGACAAGGGAGTAATCTCCAAAATATACAAACAGCTCATGCAGTTCAATATCAAAAAAGCAAACAACCCAATCAAAAAATGGTCAGAAGATCTAAATAGACATTTCTACAAAGAAGACATATAAATGTGAGGCACGTGAAAAGATGCTCAAAATCACTAATTATCAGAGAAAAGCAAATAAAAACTACAATGAGGTATGATCTCACACCAGTCAGAATGACCATCATCAAAAAGACCACAAATAATAAATGCTGGAGAGGGTGCTGAGAAAAAGGAACCATCTTTTACTGTTGCTGGGAATGTAGATTGGTACAGCCTCTGTGGAGAATAGTGTGGAGGTTCCTTAAAAAGCCAAAAATAGAGCTACCATGTGATCCTGCAATCCCATTCCCAGGCATATATCTGGAGAAAAACATAACTCAAAAAGATATATGCACCCCAATGTTCACTGCAGCACTGTTTACAATAGCCAAGACACGAAAGCAACCTAAATGTCCATCGGCAGATGAATGGATAAAGAAGATGTGGTACATATATACAATGGAATTGTACTCAGCCATAAAAAAATAAAATAAAATAATGGCATTTGCAGCAACATGGACTGACCTAGAGATTATCATACTAAGTGAAGTAAGCCAGACAGAGAAAAACAAATATCATATGATACCACTTATATGTGGAATCTTAAAAAAATGATACAAATGAATTTATATACAAAACAGAAATAGACCCACAAACATAGAAAACAAACTTATGGTTACCAAAGAAGAAAACAAGGTGGGGGTGGGGGTGTGGGGATAAATTAGGAGTTTGGGATTAACAATTACACACTACTACATATAAAATAATCAACGAGGACCTACTGTATAGCACAGGAAACTATACTCGATATTTTTTAATAACCTATAAGGGAAAAAAATCTGAAAAAGAACATATATATATGTATATATATATATATATATATATATTTGTATATGTATACCTGAAACTAACACAATATTGTAAATCAACTATACTTCGATAATAAATGAATAAATAAATAAATAAATAAATAAAAACTTAGAGAAAATACCTTGGGAAAAATAGTTGATGGCCAACACTGGAATTAAATTTTGAAGAGCACAACAAAATGACGATAGCAATCACTAGTTTGTAAGATTTAAAATAAAAATAAAACTATAATTTTAGTTATATTAGGTTAATAAATTGTTAGGGCATATTAATAATGAATGTCATTATTTCTTGAATATGCAGCATCAAAAAAGCAAACAAAATTATTAATGCCAAATAAGATAACATATTTGTCATCAATGCAGAAAGTAATTAGCCCAATATTTGAATGATTTCACCTTTAAAGCCATTAAAATCACACAATTCCCTGAAAATGGTAAGTTATTACGGAACAAAGTGAATATATGCCTCCTAACTCCTAACCATTTCTGCTGGTATAGAACAAACATATGGTTCAATGACATACTCTATTTTTTCATTTGATCTTTCACTGGGAGGGAGGGAGACTTAGATATCTGAAAATTTATCCTTAATTATTCTATTTAGATAGAGAAATTTAAAATGTCTTTTTATTTGGAAGAATTTAAGATCTAGAGTAAACAGTACTAGGCTGATCACTGTGTAGCAGGCAAAGTTTTTATAACCAGGGTCAACAAATTTATTAGATCTCCAGTTTCTAGCAAGCAATTTGAGAAATGGAAAACTTTGGACCACGGGTATATACAGGAAGCGCAGCTGTGTTCAAGTTCTCTGAAAATGAGAAAATACATAATAATCTAGTTTTTTTTTCCAAGATTTTGTCCTTAAAATACATGTTCTAAAAGATATTCCTTGAGGCCTTCTTATGTAACTTTTTTGAGAACGTGGGTTTAATTTCAAAATGCTCTTCCAATAATCAAGTATTAAATATAGTGTATGTTGCTTTATATGTATTTATTATCACAGAACATCATGAAGGAAGAAATGTTTAGATCTCTCCCTCTCCCCCCTGACCCCCCACACACATTCATCAATCTTCATAATGATTGAATTTATTCTAGAGATCACAGTCAGCTTAGATTATCAGTATCTGCCTGGTTCTAAATACAGTTGTAGCAATAGTACCTAAAAATGTATCCATAAAAAAAAAATTAGTACTCTTTAATAAAACATCTAGGACTTCAATCATCAAATGCCTGAACAATTTACTGCCCTTGTTTTTATTATGACACCTACTGCACTGGTCTCAGAAAAATTCACTCATCATTTCACCACCATTAAATTTAATGTATACACTATGTAGATCATTGTATTAGGAACAATACATTGATCAAAATTTGGGTTTGATTCTGAGTCTAACATTGTGCCAGGATCTATAGTTTATACAGAGAAATATGGTCCTTCATTTCTAGGAGCTTTTGAACTATCTAGGGATCAACGATCTACAAACAACAAAGAAGTCGAATAGCAACAACATACGATACATGAGAAATGAGTAGAAAGGCAATAAGGTACTGTAGATTTTTAAGGAAAATGTCTGTAGTCACTACTTCATAGAAGAAATTTAACTGGAAGCATCACTTGATGGTGAAAGGAATTCAGACTTACAGTGGAAAATGAAAAATCCATTTTAGGCATTGATAATTGTGTGAACTTATATTAAAGCACATGGTAGGGGACTGGTTTAGGAAGAAGGTACATATCTATCTGGTCAGAATAGACTTTAAGAAAAAAAAAAAAAACTGTAGGATATATCCATTGAAAACTAGCTGGAATCTAGGTCATACTAGACCATAGGGACATGCTAGTACATAGGGACTTCTAATACAAGTCTAAGGAAAAAGCATTTTATCCTATGGGAAGAGAGAAATTCTTAAAAACCTTTTATCTGAGGTGGCAATGCTTTATAAAAATTAATCTAGATATAAGAAATAACATGGATGGATGATAATACTAATAGCTAAAATTTACTCAGCACTTCCTGTGTAATAGGCATTGTGCTAGGTGACCAACATGGATTGTGTCATCTTAAATGTACTTAGAGACTGATGTTATAGTAATTCCTATTTCCAGGGGAGAAGATAAGGTTAAGACAGGTTCAAGAATTTCCCCAGATCCCCAAGCTGACCCATGAATGAGCCAGAACTTAATGTGGGCAGTAAGTCTTTAAGCTAGACTCCTGCAGGCAAGTAATTAAAACTGGTCTTTTGTGATAAGTTGCTCTACTGTGAAGCTAGAGTGAAAATAAAGAGGAATGAAAGGGTGCTAAAGAAAATGTGAAGGAAATCAGATCACATCAAACAGTGCTGTGAAAACGCAACACATTTAAGGAACAAAATTTTTGAGTAAGAATGTATTAGTATTATCCACATTTTCTTTGCAGAAATTTGCTTCTACCTTTTCCTGAATCATGTGGTCATGCTAATGATAGTCAGTTATCCTAGACTGGTTTGAAAGAAAATTCTAGATGCAAACAATTTGCAGATGTCTCAGAATAGACTCATTTTGTCAGATTGCTCTGCTGGTGATGGTTTGGTTTTGTGTGAATGATTTTCCCCCAATATGTATTCAGTAGAAATGATACAAACCAGCTTTGCAGACAGGTCTCTTAAGGAAAAATTAGCTTTGTCCTTACCTATGTTTCCTAAAGGCATCTTTCCATCTGATTATTCTTCTTCAGTTTCTTTTGGAGTAAGGAAAGCATTAAAGGAAAGCGTTAGGAAGACATAGGAAAGTAGGAAAGCATTAAAAATCTGCTCACAGTAAATTCTTGCAAAGTTTCATCCAAAACAGATTCTTATGAAAAAGTAAGAATAACAATGAGTTCATTCCCTGATTTTTGTTAGATCTTACCTATCTTCTTTAGAGATATGCTTATTAAATAACTTTGCACAAATAATACCTAATTAGAAATATGAATATCTAAGCTTGAATTAAATATTTAAAAAGCATTAAATCTGGCATAAAATTTTTCTACCAGGAAGTCACGACTAGGGCATACAAAGTGTGTTTGATAACGATTTACTATTGAATGAGCAATGTGACTGTAACTTGAATGCGGGTCCAACTCTTTTCCATAGCTGTTTTACGGTGTAACCTACATAAGATTTACTTCGGATAATCAGCTAAAGGTAATTTTGTCCAACAAAAGTTAAGTAGAAATATGAGTCATGATCGTGCCACTCCTCTGCATAAGACCCTGAAATGGCCTTGCATTACACTCTGAGTAAGGTCAAAGTCCTCACAATGATCTTATATGAACTGGCACCTGCTACCTCTCTGATCTCTCTCTTGCTGCTCTCCCTCTCAGTCACTCTGCTCCAGTCCCCTCTGGCCTCTTGGCTACTTCTCAAACAAACTAGGTACCATCCTAAGGTAAGGCATTTACTGGCTGGTCCTTCTTTTTAGAATCTTCTTCAAAATTTCAACATGGTTGATGCCCTCTTGTTCTGCAAGCATTTGCTAGAAGACATGAATAATGCCAATCCTGACCATCCTATTTAAATATGTTCCCTCCACTGATACTCCTCATCTTGCTCCTCTTACATATGCTTTGCCAGTTATCATCTTCTAACACACAAGAAAACCTATATATAATACATATACTTTTTAAATTTTATAACCATTTTGCCTAAAAGGTAAGCTCCTGGAGAGCAGGAATGTTTGTTTAACAAAACAAACACTGTTGAATCCCAAGCATCTAGTTCAGTTCTTAAATAGTAGATACTGAACTAATATTTGTTGAATGAAAGAGTGGATGAATGAAAGCATCTTCACATTCTCCCACCAAAATTGGTCTCTAAATAGCCATCTTGTGTTTCAGAGCTGCAGGGTAAAGGGTCAATAAATATTTTAGTTGGCCAATCCTTCACCAGGGAAACATAAATGAATATAATTCTTCCAGGGCATATGTTTGCTAAGTGTTTAGAGCAATTGCTATTTAAATACTGTGCTTTACTGTTAAAGTCTGATGAGTGTTACTTTATAAAATGTCAATTAAACAGAATGAGGCAGACACTCTTTTAAGTCATATACAATCCTATTATCTTTGATGAGAGTAGATGCTAAAGAGTATGTCTCTGAGACAGGGAAAATCAACGCAATTATCTAAACTATGTGATCTTTGAAATTATGTCTGTCTCATGTTTGAATAAAACCTCTCAATACCTTGACATTTATAAATGCTCAATAAATATTTGCTGGTATAAGAATGCATTTCAAAACTCCCTTTTCTCTAGCATAGTGTCAAGGATTTTTAATTTTAGCTGCTGACACTTAGGAGATCTCTGGTGGTTCCATGTCCTCTCTACCCAAAAGGAATTTTGGTTAAATAACTTCAGAGCTCACATTCTATTGATTTACACTTATTTTAACTATTCTGCTAGATTAGCGAATTCCTTAGATAAAAGAACACTGGGAGAAAGGCTAATGAGTATTTTTTTCTTCAAATTGTCATGCTTTCATTATGGTCCTCCCTAATCTGTGCCTTAAGATGTTCTTTTCACTTCAGTTAAATCTACAAATAGCATGTTGAAAGAATCTCATCACTTTCTTCTCTGTGTTTTAATATTATAGCCCCAAAAGGAAACAGTTCTATACAGTGAATAGATATTAATGCCTGGCTAAATTTCATCAATGATGAGAAAACAATAAATTCTATTCTTTCTGGGTCTGTGGTCAGTGCACAATATTGTGTACTACAGTGTGGTACTGTATCTTAGCAGTGTGAACCAAAGATGGAGTGACAGGACTTAAATTGGATCTAGCTTTGGGGAATTTAATGAAAAAAAATCTAGAATGACAGAAAGTTAAAGAAAGAACATTTAATTAAAAAACAAATTTCTTTAACAATTATTTTTCTATAGTCCCTTTGCTATCATCTTAAACTCACATATTTGATTCAAAGCTTTTCCCTCAATCTTATGGAGTCGAAGAAGTTATCATGATACAATTGAAACTTCAGATTCTCACCGCTGAAATCTTTCATCACAATTCTAAAAGGTCTTGCAATGGTCTGAATGTTTATGTCTCCCTGAAATTAATATGTTGAAACAGAACCTCCAAGTTTTGGCATTAGGTGGTAGGGCCTTTGAGATGTGATTAGGTCATGAGGGTGGAGCCCCATGAATGAGACTAGTGCCCTTATAAAAGAAGCACAACATAGCTCCTTAGCCCCTTCAGCCATGTGAGAATATATATATAATGAGAAGTCTGCAATCTGACTTTTACCTGACTGTGCAGGCACCCTGATCTTAGATGTCCAGCCTCCAAAACTGTGAGAAATAAATTTCTGTTGTTTATAAGCTACTCAGTCTGTGGTATTTTGTTATAGCAGCCCAAACAGACTAAGACAGGTCCCCACTACTACCACCATTTCCTTAATGTCTATCAATGTTCATAAGGATTGATAAGATTGAATTCTTAGAATGTGATCATTCTTGACTGCCTTTCTGGTCTAGGAAGTAGATTATATGAGCTAGGAATTGCATTAAGACTTCTTCCACAAAAACAAAGAAACAAAAACAATAGCAAAACCCTTAGAGGTACACGTACTGGGGAGACCTCCAAGATGGCAGAGGAGTAAGACGTGGAGATCACCTTCCTCCTCACAAATACATCAAAAATACATCTACATGTGGAACAACTCCTACACAACACGTACTGAATGCTGTCAGAAGACCTCAGACTTCCCAAAGGCAAGAAATTCCCCACATACCTGGGTAGGGCAAAAGAAAAAAGAAAAAAACAGAGACAAAAGAATAGGGACGGGACCACACCAGTGGGAGGGAGCTGTGAAGGAGGAAAGGTTTCCACACAGTAGGAAGTCCCCTCACTGGTGGGGACAAGTGGGGGTGTGGGGGGAAGCTTCAGAGCCACAGAGGAGAGCACAGCAACAGGGGTGCAGAGGGCAAAGCAGAGAGATTCCCGCACAGAGGATCAGTGCCGACCAGCACTCACCAGCCCGAGAGGTTTGTCTCCTCACCCACCGGGACGGTCGGGGTGGCCGGGGCTGGGAGCTGAGGCTCGGACTTTGGAGGTCAGACCCCAGGGAGAGGACTGGGATTGGCTGTGTGAAGACAGCCTGAAGGGGGCTAGTGTGTAGCAGGGAGGGAGTCTGGGAAAAAGTCTGGACCTTCCAGAGAGGCAAGAGACCATTGTTTCAGGGTGAGCAAGGAGAGGGGCTTCCTGCTCCGTGTGCCCAGAGATGGCAGAGCACTGCTTAAGCAAGCTCCAGAAATGGGCGCGAGCCACAGATATCATTTCGGACCCCAGAGGTGGGCAAGGACCGCTAACGCTGCCACCAAGAATACTGTATGCAAGCGCAGGTCATTACCCACACCCCCCTGGAAGCCTGTGCAGCCCACCACTGCCAGGGTCCCGTGATCCAGGGCGAACTTCCCGGGGAGAACACACGGCGTGCCTCAGGCTCCTGCAATGTCATGCTGCCCTCTGCCACCGCAGGCACACCCTGCATTCCACTTATGACTACCATACCCCTCCCTCTCCCTGGCCTGAGTGAGCAATAGAATCCTAATCAGTCAGTGGCTGCTTTAATCCCCTCCTGTCTGGGTGGGGAACAGACTCCTGAGGGTGGCCTACACGTAGAGGCAGGGCCAAAACCAAAGATGAACCCTAGGAGCTGTGGAACAAAGAAGAAAAAGGGAAATCTCTCCCAGCAGCCTCAGGAGCAGCAGATTAAATCCCCACAATCAACTTGATAAACCCTGCATCTGCGGAATACCTGAATAGACAATGAATGTTCCCAAAACTAAGGCGCTGGACTTTGGGAACAACTGTAGACTTGGGGTTTGCTTTCTGCATCTGATTTGTTTTTGCTTGTATGTTTATCTTAGTTAAGGTTTTAGTGTTTGTTTTCATTGGTGGGTTTGTTTATTGGTTTGGCTACTCTCTTCCATTTTTTTTTTTTTCTCTTTTTGTGAGTGTGTGTATGTAAGTTTCTTGGTGTGATTTTGTCTGTTTAGGTTTGCTTTACCATTGGACTTAGGGTTCAGTCTGTTCAGGTTTTTTTGTTGGTTTTTTTCCTTTTATGAGTGTGTGTGTGTATATTTCCTTGTGTGATTTTGTCTCTTTAGTTTTGTTTTTACCATTTGTTTTGGGGTTCTGTCTGTTCGTTTTGGGGTTTTTTTCTTCCTTTTCTTCCATGCCACGTGCCTGGCAGGGTCTTGGTGCTCCAGCTGGGTGTCGGGCCTGAGCCTCCAACATGGGAGAACCGCATCCAGGACATTGGACCACCAGAGCCCTCCCAGCCCCACGTATATTAATCAGTGAGAGCTATCCCAGAGATCTCCATCTCAACACAAAGACCCAGCTCCACCCAACGGCAAGCAAGCTACAGTGCTGGATGCCCCATGCCAAACAACTAGCAAGACAGGAACACAACCCCACCCATTAGCAGACAGGCTGCCTAAAGTCAAACTAAGTTCACAGACACTCCAAAACACACCACCAGACGTAGCCCTGCCCACCAGAGGGACAAGACCCAACCTCACCCACCAGAACATAGGCACCAGTCCCCCTCACCAGGAAGCCAACACAAGCCACTGAATCAACCTCACCCAGTGGGGGCAGCCACCAAAAATAAGAGGAAGTACGAACATGCAGCCTGTGAAAAGGAGACCCCAAATACAGTAAGTTAAACAAAATGAGAAGACAGAGAAATATGCAGCAGAAGAAGCGAGGTAAAAACCCACCAGACCAAACAAATGAAGAGGAAACAGTCTACCTGACAAAGAATTCAGAGTAATGATAGGAAAGATGATCCAAAATCTCAGAAATAGAATGGAGAAAATACAAGAAACAACAAGGACCTAGAAGAACTAAACAGCTAATAAACAATGATGAACAACACAAAAAATGAAATTAAAAATTCTCTAGAAGGAATCAATAGCAGAATAACTGAGGCAGAAGAACGGATAAGTGACCTGGAAGATAAAATAATGGAAATAACTACCACAGAGCAGAATAAAGAAAAAAGAATGAAAAGAATTGAGGACAGTATCAGAGACCTCTGGAACAACATGAAATGCATCAACATTAGAATTATAAGGGTCCCAGAAGAAGAAGAGAAGAAGAAAGGGACTGAGAAAATATTTGAGGAGATTATAGTTGAAAACTTCCCTAACATGGGAAAGGAAGTAGTCAATCAAATCAAGGAAGAGCAGAGAGTCCCATACAGGATAAATCCAAGGAGAAACATGCCAAGACACATATTAATCAAACTGTCAGAAATTAAATACAAAGAAAAAATACTAAAAGCAGCAAGGGAAAAGCAACAAATAACACACAAGGGAATCCCCATAAAGTTGACAGTTGATCTTTCAGCAGAAACTCTGCAAGCCAGAAGGGAGGGGCAGGACATATTTAAAGTGATGAAGGGGAAAAACCTACAACCAAGATTATTCTACCCAGCAATGATCTAGATTCATCAGACAAATAAAAACCTTTATAGGCAAGCAAAAGTTAAGAGAATTCAGCACCACCAAATAAGCTTTACAACAAATGCTAAAAGAACTTCTCTAGGCAGGAAACACAAGAGAAGGAAAACACCTACGGAAACAAACCCAAAACAATTAAGAAAATGGTAATAGGAACATACATATTGATAATTACCTTAAATGTAAATGGATTAAATGCCCCATCCAAAAGACACAGGCTTGCTGAATGGATACAAAAATAAGACCCATATATATGCTATCTACAAGAGACCAACTTCAGACCTAGGGACACATACAGACTGAAAGTGAGGGGATGGAAAAAGATATTCCATGCAAGTGGTAATCAAAAGAAAGCTGGAGTAGCAATACTCATCAGAAAATATAGACTTTAAAATGATGACTATTACAAGAGACAAAAGAGGACTCTACATAAAGATCAAGGGATCAATCCAAGAAGAAGATATAACAATTGTAAATATTTATGCACCCAACATAGGAGCACCTCAACACATAAGGCAAATTTTAACAGCCATAAAAGTGGAAATGACAGTAACACAGTAATAGTAGGGGACTTTAATACCACACTTTTACCAATGGACAGATCATCCAAAATGAAAATATATAAGGAAACACAAGCTTTAAATGACACATTAAACAAGATGGACTTAATGGATATTTATAGGACATTCCATCCAAAAACAACAGAACACGCTTTCTTCTCAAGTGCTCATGGAACATTGTCCAGGATAGATCATATCTTGGGTGACAAACCAAGCCTCAATAAATTTAAGAAAATTGAAATCATATCGAGTATCTTTTCCAACCACAATGCAATGAGACTAGATATCAATTACAGGATAAAAACAGTAAAAAATACAAACACATAGAGGCTAAACAATACACTACTAAATAACCAAGATATCACTGAAGAAATCAGAGGAAATCCAAAAATAGCTAGAAAAAAATGACAATGAAAGCACGATGATCCAAAACCTATGGGATGCAGCAAAAGCAGTTCTAAGAGGGAAGTTTATAGCAATATAATCCTACCTCAAGAAACAAGAAACATCTCAAATAAACAACCTAACCTTACACCTAAAGCAGTTAGAGAAAGAAGGAAAAAAAGAAGAAAACCCAAAGTTAGCAGAAGAAAAGAAATCATAAAGATCAGATCAGAAATAAATGAAAAAGAAAGGAAGGAAACAATAGCAAAGTTCAATAAAACTAAAAGCTGGTTCTTTGAGAAGATAAAAAAAAATGATAAACCATTAGCCAGACTCATCAAGAAAAAAATGGGAAAAGACTCAAATCAACAGAATTAGAAATGAAAAAGGAGAAGTAACAACTGACACTGCAGAAATACAAAGGATCATGAGACACCACTACAAGCAACTATATGCCAATAAAATGGACTACCTGGAAGAAATGGACAGATTCTCAGAAAACTACAACATTTCAAGACTGAACCAGGAAGAAATAGAAAATATGAACAGACCAATCACAAGCACTGAAATTGAAACTGTGTTTAAAAATCTTCCAACAAACAAAAGCCCAGGCTTCACAGCCGATTTCTGTCAAACATTTAGAGAAGAGCTAACACCTAACCTTCTCAAACTTTTCCAAAATATTGCAGAGGGAGAACACTCCCAAACTCATTCTACAAGGCCACAATCAACCTGATACCAAAACCAGACAAAGATGTCAGAAATAAAGAAAACAACAAGCTAATATCACTGATGAACATAGATGCAAAATTCCTCAACAAAGTACTAGCAAACAGAATCCAGCAGCACATGAAAAGGATCATACACCATGATCAAGTGGGGTTTATCCCAGGGATGCAAGGATTCTTCAATATATGCAAATATATCACTGTGATACACCATATTAACAAACTGAAGGAAAAAACCATATGATCATCTCAACAGATGCAGAACAAGCTTTCGACAAAGTTCACCACCCATTTATGATAAAAACCCTCCAGAAAGTGGGCATAGAGTGAACCCACCTCAACATAATAAAGGCCATATACAACAAACCCACAGCAAACATCTTTTTCAATGGTGAAAATCTGAAAGCATATCCTCTAAGATCAGGAACAAGACAAGGTTGCCCAGTCTCACCACTATTATTCAACACAGTTTTGGAAGATTTAGCCATGGCAGTCAGAGAAGAAAAAGAAATAAAAGGAATCCAAATCACAAGAGAAGAATTAATACTATCACTGCTTTCAGATGACATGATATTATACATAAATAATCCTAAGGATGCTACCAGAAAACTACCAGAGCTAATCGATGGATTTGGTAAAGTAGCAAGATACAAACTTAATGCACAGAAATCTCTTGCATTCCTATACACTAACGATGAAAAATCAGAAAGAGAAATTAAGGAAACACTCCCATTTACCACTGCAACAAAAAGAATAAAATACCTAGGAATAAACCTACCTAAGGAGACAAAATCATGTATGCAGAAAACTATAAGGCACCTATGAAAGAAATCAAAGACGATACAAACAGATGGAGAGATGTACCATGTTCTTGGATTGGAATGATCAACCTTGTGATAATGACTATACTACCCAAAGCAATCTACAGATTCAGTGCAATCTCTATCAAACTACCAACGGCATTTTTCACACAATTAGAACAAAAAATTTTATAATTTGTATGGAAACACAAAAGACCCCAAAGAGCCAAAGAAATCTTTGAAAGAAAAACAGAGCTGGAGGAATCAGGCTCTGTGACTTCAGACTATACTACAATGCTACAGGAATCAAGACAGTATGGTACTAGCACAAAAACAGAAATATAGATCAATGGAACAGGATAGAAAGCCCAGAGATAAACCCACACACATATGGTCACCTTATCTTTGACAAAGGAAGCAAAAATATAAAATGGAGAAAAGACAGCCTCTTCAAGAAGTGGTGCTGGGAAAAGTGGACAGCTACATGTAAAAGAATGAACTTAGAATACTTCCTAACACCATACCCAAAACTAAACTCAAAATGGATTAAAGACCTAAATGTAAGGCCAGACACTATCAAACTCTTAGAGGAAAACATAGGCATGACATAAATAGAAAACATAGACATGACATAAATCATAGCAAGATCCTTTTTGACCCATCTCCTAGAGAAACGGAAATAAATCAAAAATAAACAATGGGACCTAATGAAACTTAAAAGCTTTTGCACTGCAAAGGAAACCATAAACAAGATGAAAAGACAACGTTCAGAATGGGAAAAAATATTCGCAAGCGAAGCAACTGACAAAGGATGAATCTCCAAAATTTACAAGCAGCTCATGCAGCTCAATAACAAAAAAACAAACAACCCAATCCAAAAATGGGCAGAAGACCTAAATAGACATTTCTTTAAAGAAGATAGACAGATTGCCAACAAACACATGAAAGGATGCTCAACATCACTAATCATTATAGAAATGCAAATCAAAACTACAATGAGGTATCACCTCACACCAGTCAGAATGGCCATCATCAAAAAATCTACAAACATTAAATGCTGGAGAGGGTGTGGAGAAAAGGGAACCCTCTGGCACTTTGTAAATTGATACAACCACTATGGAGAACTATATGAAGGTTCCTTTAAAAACTAAAAATAGAACTACCATATGAGCCAATAATCCCACTCCTGGGCATATACCTGGAGAAAATCATAATTCAAAAAGAGACATGTACCACAGTGTTCATTGTAGGACATGGAAGCAACCTAAATGTCCATTGACAGATGAATGGATAAAGAAGATGTGGTACATATATACAATGGAATATTACTCAGCCATAAAAAGAAACGAAATTATTTGTAGTGAGGTGGTTGGACCTAGAGTCTGTCAAACAAAGTGTCCTAAGTTATAAAGAGAAAAACAAAAACAGTATGGTAACACATAGATAAGGAATCTAAAAAAAAAAAAATGGTTCTGATGAACCTAGGGGCAGGACATGAATAAAGATGCAGACGTAGAGAATGGACTTGAGGATACAGGGTTGGGGGGAAGGGTATGTGGTATGAAGTGAGAAAGTAGCACTGACATATACACTCTACCAAATGTAAAATAGATAGGTAGTAGGAAGCAGCTGCATAGCACAGGGAGATCAACTTGGTGCTCTGGAACCACCTAGAGGGATGGGATAGGGAGGGTGGGAGGGAGAGGCATGAGAGAGGGGATATGAGGATATATGTATACATATAGCTGATTCACTTTGTTATACAGCAGAAACTAACACAACCTTGTAAAGCAATTATACTCCAATAAAGATGTAAAAAAAATTTTTAAATGTGCATATTCCTATATCAGCATCCCAAATCTACCACTCCATCATGAAGAGAAATTAAATGGAATTGCTGCTCCCTAAAGATTAATTAGTAAGCTTATTCAGATAATATTTATTTTGTTTCTCTATGAACAGTGCTAGGCTCTAAAATATCGCTGGCTAGGTTAGCTAGTCTACTAGTTCTAAATCCTCACCATCCAATATGGTAGTCACTAACCACATGCAGCTATTGAGGACTTGGTGTGTGGTCAGCATGACCGAGAAACTAAACTTTTTAAATTTAATTTTGATTAATTTAAATATAAATTTACATAGCTACAGGTGGCTAGTGGTTACCATATTGGACAGTGCAGTTCTATGGACATATATCTTTGAGTAGTACCAACAGGAGCTATACTGGCAGAAAGCTTATAATCTAATGGACAAGGAAAATAGCAAAGAATGATGAATAAAGCAAATACTTGGCAGAGGCTGTTTTCAACTGTTGTTATTGTAAAATGAAGTGTAGGTCACTGGCGGCAGTAAATGTACAAATCTTGATCATAAAGCAGGGTGCAAGGCCTTCATTTAAACAATTCTAACAATTATCACCTGTGATACATATATATGCCTGTAAGAAACATTAAAATGTATCAGAAAAGTGCTCTACATGAAAAACCTGTGCTTGACCACCATGAAAAAATAATCTACCAGATATGTCCACCATCTATTTCCGGCAACATGATTGTCATTTCCAGGGATAGGAAAGAAGTCAATTTTAGACTGATGCAAAGACATCTCTAATTATTAAGTTATTAAAAATGGGATGATGGTTTTCTCACATCATTTCTGTTTGTAGTCTCTAGATGTATGTTATCTTCATGGCTATTTGTATTCTTGTTGTTCAGGAGAAGTTTTATTTCAGAGAGAGAGAGAGAATGCAGAAACTATCAAGAAAGGAAGGAAAAAAGGAGGAAGGGAAGAAGGAATTTGCTATGCTGAAGTAATGATGTGGTTTAGAGAGGATAAATGTCAAATCTACTTTTAAGGAAAATGAGAACAAATTATTAAACCAAAATGACTCATCATATTTTTAGTTGTTGTTCCATATGAAAATTTAGAGGGAGGGGATATGGGGATATATGTACACATATAGCTGATTCACTTTGTTATACAGCAGAAACTAACACAACATTAGTAAAGCAATTATACTCCAATAAAGATGTTAAAAAATAAATAAACAAACAAACAAAAAAGAGACTGTAAAGGTTTCAACAGACCAAAAATCAGATTTTGTTTGTGGATCAAAACATTGTGCTTGTGCTATCTCATTTTACCTTTCATCATGTTATTTCTCAGTTATTTGAAGTGCACTGGATTTCAAAATGGAAGATCCGCTTTGTCAAGTGGAAGAAGTAACTGAGCTTATCTATGATGCCTATTTGGCGGCATTCATACGTGCTCCACATTTGAGCTACTGACGGAGAAGATGGCCTTATTAGGTAAGGATGGGTTAGTTCTTCAGAAAATAAAGAGGAGGGAGAGAGAGAAGCTTGATGATCTAATCAGAAAAACCAAGGATCAGACTAAGAAGGAAAATCAAAACTTGGGTAGTATTAAATAAGGAATTATCTAAGTAGAATGGTCTAATGGAATAAAATGCATCGGGGCAAAACACTAAAGGAAGACAGAGAGCAAATTTGGTTTTGTTGGATGATACTAGAACTCAGTGGCACACAGGGATATGGGGACAACAGGTCGGGAGCTGATGAGCAGTGTCTCAACACTTGGGAAAATTTACTCATTTTTCTTAAATCACATATAATTGTGAATATGTTTTCTTGCCACTGCATTACTTTCTTTGAGAGAGAGTCAGAAATAACTGCTTAACTGAATTGATCTGAATTTGGTCAACATTACTTACTTTCTCCTTCCACTAAAAAATAAAGTTCTGCGTGTTTTCTTAAAGAAAATACAATACTTAGTTTATTTAAAATATTTTGGGGTAGCTTGGAAACAAATTGAAATAAAGTCGATATATTTAATAAGATCTTTCCTTTGACACTGTCAGTATCCCATGAGGTAAACAGGGTAAATACTGTTTTGTCCACATTTCATTTTAAAGATAATTAAAGCAAAACTATGATAAATTAACGTAATGATAAATGTTCATGATTATTTATCAAATCAGTGACAAAAATTTTACTTTAATATTTTTAAAAATGGAAAAAAATTAAAGAAGTTGTTATTTTACCATTCCACCAATATTTTCAAAACTATTTCCTAACATTCTCTAAGAAATGTGTGTATACTTTTTGCCTAAGAAGTCAGATATTATTTGATACATATATTCATCAATATTTAAGAAATAATATTCTTAAATATTTTTAGGCTTCTGTTTTCTTTTCTCTAAATATCTCACTAGCACAGTAAAATAAGGCAAGGGTAAATAAATAACCCACTATAAAGTAGCTTGCTACAGATTTAGGTGATTGTCCAGAGAAATTAGTTGATTTTTTCCCCTCCTAATATTTTCTGCTTTTTTTATATACTTGTTCAGTTGTTTTGTTTTGTTTGCTGATTTTTTTTTCCCTTAGAGCAGTCTGATGTGGTGTGTGTGTGTTTGCTGTCTTCCTTTGGTTAATAAAATGAAATACGATATTAGATTTGTATTATTCACAGTACTGCTAAGGAAAAATTCACATTTTTATCAGGATATAGGAAACTTAATAGACCATGGCCCCTAATAAAATAATAAAATAAGATGATGGGGTTTTAATAATTATTTGTTCGCTTTTAGAGTGGTAGCCAAGACTGTTTTCATGGTGCGGCATTACTAAATGTCACTATTTGTCTTTCTGTCCTAATTCTCTGTATATTCATATTTGAAAAGCCTCAATCATCTAATGAAATCATTTGGAAATTATTTACTGAAATAAGTAGTTTTCCAAAAAACACTCTGGTTTTCCCTTTCACACTATCAATGGAAATGTATTCTCTACGAAGGTTTAATGTACATCAATGAATAGCCCTAGAGACAACTCTTTGCCCTTTGGACAATTTTTCATAGTAGAGAGCAGAGCTGTTTCAATTTAAATGATGTTGCACTTGAGGTCAACGGTAATAAGCAAGCTCTACTAGACTTTCATTACATTTTCTTATCATCTGAATATAATCATAAGCACTTGATGCTAGCTCCTACAGCCTTCACGTGAATTATAAATATCATATTTAAGTTTCTCTTTAGAGGAGAAACAAGATTTCTGCTGTGGATGAAGAAGTGAATACAGTTAAGTAACGTGATCTGTTTACCAAATTACCTGCCATCAAAAGAAAGCAAAATGCCCGGAAAATGGGAATTGGCTTGACACCTCATTATTTAAAACAAACAAACAAACACATCTGTTTTTGAATACAGAATTAACCTATTAGCCCACTGTCAAAATAAAGCTTCCAACTGAATGTCCAATTACCCACTCAAAAGACCCTCACAAATCATTTGGGCAAAAACCTCTACAAAGAGGCCTGCCTGAAGGTCAGCAGTGGAAATGTGTGATGCAATAAGAGGGGAAAAAAACCAAACAAACAGAGAATTCAAAACACTCTCCTTGTTATTTCCTCAACTCCAAACAAAAGAACCTTTTTAATCTACAATGAATCCCACATTTATCTCAATACATATAATTCCAACACTGGAATTGCATAAAGATCATGCCTACCAGCAGAATTAACTCTCCTTAAGCCCTAAGAAATCCCACTAGCACAGTAAAATAAGGCAAGGGTAAATAAATAATCCAGTCTAGAGTAGCTTGCTACAGAATTAGGTGATTGTCCAGGCCTTGATATCACTAATTGCTTTATGCACGTGGCCTCTTGTTTTCTGTGCTAGCTAGATTTTTGGTGGAGGAAAAAGCTGGTGATGCATCTAATTTCAGCTTTGAGAGCCCTGACTGTGCTCCCTCGCTCATCTGAGTTTACGTAGGCATACATGCGTAAACATGGCATTGTAAAAAAGGTATTTAAGTAAAGGTTATCAGCCTTTAAGAATTGTAATGAGGCCACCAGGTAAAAAAAAAAAAATGGTCACAACTTGTGCGCTATGCAAAGCGTAATGCAAAGTTTCTCTTTCCTGAGGCACCATCTAAATCACTTCTGCTCTGTGAAGACTTTAATTCAGTGTAAAGAAAATACTCTTCAGCTTCTCCAAAAGCTTCCATCTTACCTGGATTAAACTTCAACCTGCCTGTTGTCATTTTACTTCACAGTCACTCAAACACTAAGGGAAATAGGAGAAGCAATTTTAAAAGAAGTGTATACCTCAGTGACTTTAATAATAATCTACAAGAGTTCCATTTCCTCTCGAATTGAACAAGACCACATTCAGGCCAGAAGATCACAAGGTAGTGAGCAAATGGATACTTCCCACATACATGTTACTGAATTGCTCAGTATGTGTATAAGAAAATTGGTACAGTTGGCCCTCCATATTGGTGGGTCCTACAGCCACAGATTCAACCAACTACGGATCAAAAATATTTTTTAAAAAAATCCAGAAAGTTCCAAAGAGCAAAACTTGAATTTGATGCACACTGGCATCTATTTACGTAGTACTTACATTGTGTTTACAACTATTTACACAACATTTACATTGTATAAAGATGATTTAAAGTATGTGGAAGATATAAAGATGATTAGATGATTTAAAGTATATGGGAAGATGTGAATAGGTTATATGCAACTACAGCTGACTCTTGAACATCAAGGATTTGAACTGCTCGGGTCCATTTATACGCAGATTTTTTTCAATTGTAAATACTACAGTACTACACGATCCAAGGTTGAATCCTTGGACACAGAAGAATTGATATAGAGGGCCACCTTTAATTTATTCACAGATTTTCAAATGTGAGGAGGGTCAGCACTCCTAACCTCTGAGTTGTTCAAGGGTCAACTGTACTACGCCATTTTATATAAGGAACTTGAGCACCCTCAGGTTTTTGTATTGTTGCGGAGGGGGGTATGTCCTGGAACCAATCCCCCACAGACACCAAGGGACAACTGTACTATCTTTGTAAAATGTTGATGAACTATATTATAGGGTTAAAATATTGATCTCAAGAGTTAAACTGTCTCTGTTCAAATCTGACTTTGCCATTTGCTGGCTGGGTGACATGGGGCAAGTCATTTAACTTAAGTCTCACCTCCTCGTTGCCAAAATAAGGATCACAGTGGTGCCTATTTCAAATGGTAATTGTGGGTTGTGAGATAATGCCAGTTGACTAGCTGTAATATAAAATATAAGACCCACAAGTTCTTAGCATATGCCTGACATAAACAGTAAGGATGTGTTCAGTGTTAATTTTTATAAATCTGTTATTATATTGTGAACTAGACAAGATCCAGATATTTTAAACAATTTTTTCCATTCTTCCAAATACCACATGCATTGTGCTCAACCTTCTTAGTTTTGTTTTAACTAATTGATGTTAAAGTAATCAAGTTTTAGTGAAGCACATAGATATAAGTCATAAGACATGTTTTCACCTAACTTAGGGGTTGCCGAACTTTTTTCTGTAAATAGACAGACAGTAAATATTGAGAGCCATAGCCTCTGCTGCCGTCAATTCTGCCGCTGTAGTGCCAATGTAGCCATAGATAATACAGACAATACGCAAATCAACAGGTGTCGCTGTGGCCCAATAAAACTTAATTTATGGAAACTGAAATTTGAATTTCATGCAATTTTCAAGTGGCACAAAATATTATTCATATTTTGATTTTCTTTTCAACCTTTTTAAAAAGAAAAACAATCTTAGCTTGCGGGCCACACACAAACTAGAAGTGAGTGGTATTTGGCCCTCAGGCTATAGTTTATTGAACTCCTAATCCATTATTTCTACTAAAACTGTTTAATCGTTATAGCTTGTATTTAAAGATAAATTATATATAAATTCTTTCAACGTTCTTGACTATTTACTGGTGAAATTAATGAATATGCCCTATCAATAGCCTAGTATTTTACTGTGATATTAACAGTCCTAGTAGTTAATGCTAAAAATTTCTAACACAATTTGGCACATTCCTTAATTTTATTTCCTCTGAAATGTAAAAATAAGGTAAAGGGTACTTTAGACATTAGTACTGAGGCTGGTCATTCTAAGGAAGAGTAAACCTGCCTACCTGATCACTGTAATGAAATGTCAGCTCTGGAGTTGTCAAATGACATAGCCATTGGAAGAACTGAGGGAGGCTAGATAATTGGAAAGATAAAAAGGTTTGTCTAGAAGAAGGACTCTGATCTTGATTGAGATTTAAAAAAAGGATTGGATGTAGATCATCTGATTGGACAGTTCACCTTTGGTAAACAACATTGGTTGTTTGTGTGGCTTTATTTGAGAATAAAAAGAAAAAAGAACGTGGAAAAAAGAACAAGGGAGAGATCATCCAATAAATATAAAACTCTATTGGTCTACTGCTCTGCTCTTTGAGGAGACTCTTGAGGATTCTGAGTATATTAAATAACATCTGATATTTACAACCGGAACTCTAGCTATGCAGCTTCCACATCCACAGATTCAACCAACCTAGTATTGGATTCAACCAATTTCGGACCAAATTCAATCCAAGGCTGGTTGAATTCGTGGGTGCAGAACTGGAGGACTGGAGGGCCGGCTCTACTATGCCATTTTATACTTATAAGGCAGCGGTCCCCAACCTTTTTGGCACTAGGGACCGGTTTCATGGAAGACAATTTTTCCACGGACCGGGGGCGGGGATGGGATGACTTCGGGATGATTCAAGTGCGTTACATTTATTGTGCACTTTATTTCTATTATTATCACATTGTAATATGTAATGAAATAATTAAACAACTCACCATAATGCAGAATCAGTGGGAGCCCTGAGCTTGTTTTCCTGCAACTGGATGGTCCCATCTGGGGGTGATGGGAGACAGTGACACCCGAGGTGTGGTGCTTATGTCCAGTTTACTCCGTGATCTCGTTTTGGTTGCTGTCACTGCAGAAAACCCTGCTTCACAAAGATAGGATGTTGGAAACGGAAGCAGGCTTTTCAGTGCTTTTGTGGCAATCTCAGGATACTCCGCCTTGACTTTCATCCAGAACGTATGGAGATTTGAAGTTGTCTCAAACAAATTATTATTATTATTTTTTTTTTTTCTGTACGCGGGCCTCTCACTGTCGTGGCCTCTCCAGTTGCGGAGCACAGGCTCCAGACGCGCAGGCTCAGCAGCCATGGCTCACGGGCCCAGCCGCCCCACGGCATGTGGGATCTTCCCGGACCGGGGCACGAACCCACGTCCCCTAGCATCGGCAAGCGGACTCTCAACCACTGCGCCACCAGGGAAGCCCTCAAGCAAACTTTTAAGGCCACCGTCATTTGCGATCTCAAGCAGTTGATCCTCTTCTAGCACGGATAAAGTCGATTCAACTGGCTTATTCACAAATGGGTTGTGGATCCATTCCTTCCCAGTTCGGGGGTCTTTTGTGGTTGGGAAGTAATGCTCAAACTCTTTTGAAAGCTGAGATTGGTGAACATGCACCAGGAGGGAGAAAGTTGGCCCTGGCTCAGTCTCTTTCAAAATCTCTGCTAATGCTTGAAACATGACAAAAGTCCCAATGTTCACTTGTTGCCCCCATAATTCCAGTTTGGCTTTGAATGAAGCCACTTTATGTGCCAACTTGAACACAGCTACCATTCTCCCCCGAAGTGATGACAGACGGAGTTTGCTGAGCAGGTTGAATATGTCACACAAGTAAGCAAGTTTTGTGACGCATTCTGTGTCACTGGAATGTGCTGCCAGTGGTGACTGTTTCTCTAAAAGAAATCTCTGGAGCAGCTCACGTAACTCAAAAACTTTGGCCAGTGATCTACCTTTAGAAAGCCATCTCACTTCTATGTATAAGAGAAGACGTGTGTGCTTTGTGTCCATCTCCTCACAGAGCTGCGCGAACAGACGTGAGTTAAGGGCATGTACTTTAATGTGGTTGACAATTTTAATCACAACCTGCAAAACGTTGTTAAGTTCAGGTGACATTTTTCGGCTAGCCAGCATTTCTCTATGGATGACACAGTGTGTAGACTCACGTTCAGAAGTGACCTCTTTGACCCGAGTAGTGAAACCAGAAAGCCGTCCAGTCATGGCAGCCTCTCCGTCTGTGCATATACTGACACAAAATGACCAATTCAGTTCTCCTGATATGTAATCATTCAAGGACTTGAATAGTTCTGCAGCTGTGGTGTTGGTTGGCAACAAAACTGCACATAACATATCCTCGTGCACATCCTCCTGAAAAATATATCACACAAAAACAAGCATTGTTGCCTTGTTGTCAACATCTGTAGACTTGTCAACCTGGACTGCATACCACGGTGACTCATTAATCCTCTCTAACAATTGTGCCTCAATATCCTCTGCTATTTCATCAGTTCGTCTAGTTATGGTGCTGGCAGGAGGCAGAGCTCAGGCGGTAATGCAAGCGATGGGGAGTGGCTGTAAATACAGATGAAGCTTCTCTCGCTCACCTGCCACTCACCTCCTGCTGTGTGGCCTAGTTCCTAACAGGCCACGGACTGTTAGCAGTCCGTGGCCCAGGGGTTGGGGACCCCTGTTATAAGGAACTTGAGCATCCGTGGATTTTGGTTATGGGGAACTGAATGTTGCCTTGGAGCTCTTCAACTGGGAGAATGAGGAAAGAAGATAAAGATACCAGGAGGGGAAGAAAATGGAAGATGGATAAATGCAAATGGGGCCTATATAGATTTCTATTAGTAACTTTCAGGGACAGATTGTCACTGAAGACTATTCGAGAATTTAAGTTAGCCTCTGCCGTGTTAACTCTGAAGAGGGGCAATTTTGGAATAAAAATGAATTTCTTAGAACACTCATAGTGGGACTTCCTTGGTGGTCCAGTGGTAAAGAATCTGCCTTACAATGCAGGGGACGTGGGTTCGATCCCTGGTCAGGGGACTAAGATCCCACATGCCGCAGGGCAACTAAGCCCACCTGCCACAACTACAGAGCCTATGCGCCCTCTCTAGTGCCACAACTAGAGAGAAGCCCGCACACCACAATGAAGAGCCTGTGCACCACAACGAAAGATCCCACATGCCTCAACGAAGATCCTGCGTGCCGCAACTAAGACCCGATGCAGCCAAAAATAAATTAAATAAATAAATAATAAATCTTAAAAAAAAAAAAAAGATATATTACAAAAAAAAAAAAACACTCATAATTCCCTAAAACAGGCCTGGGCAAACTACAGCCCCGGAGCCAAATCCTCTTGCCTCGTGTCCTGTAAATGAAGTTTCACTGAAAGACCACCATGCTTACTTATTTATGTATTAACCATGACTCTTTTGTGCTTCAGCAGCAGAACTGACTAGCTGTGACAGAGAGCCTATGGCCTGCAAAGGCTAAACTATCTATCTTCTGGTTCTTTACAGAAAAAGTTTGCAGAGCCCTGCCTTAATCCTCACTATTCCACATGTGGTCTGTAGACCAGTAGCATCTGCATCACAAGAAAGATTGTTATCGATAGAAATGCAAAATCTCAGGCCCCACATCAAATCTACTGAATCAGAATCTATACTTTAATAAGATCTCCAAATGACATAATGACACATCAGTGACTGAGAAGCACCTCCCTGAAATAATTTCTTTCTGTTGACAAACACATGAAACATGGGGTATAGGGGGACCAGATGTTTATCATTTTCTGGCATCCATCTTGTGAGGATGAGATTCTCACTCTCTCCCAAGTGGTTTTAAACCTTGATATTCATAAAAATTACATTTCTTAATTCACAACCCAAACTCCTGATGTGGGAATTATATCAAGAGGTCATAAAGAAGGATGAAATATTTATAGCAATGGGATATTCCAATAACTGATAAATTACCATATCTATAAGTCTTGAAAGAAGGCCTTCTTTAGATTACCAACAGGCAATAAAGGTACTACAACCAACATGTGAGTTCACATTCAGAAAATTTTAATGCTGTTAAGCTACAATAATAATATTTAAAAAAAAACTGTTTACAGTTTTGTAGTTTAATCAGTCTGAAGAGTTCTATTTTTATACTTCATTCCCTTAATCAGATGTAATAAGACAGAACTTGTAACTCATCAGCCCAGGTACATGTTCAAAAGGAAAATACAGAAATGTACTTTCTTGGTTGATGGAAATGTAGGTCTATTTAATACATACTTTATATTTAGTATTTTATTATTAAGCTTAGTTCAGTATAAATGCACATTTTTCAATGTCATGAATACATGGCATGAATGATGTGACAAGCAATTTGCATTTATATAGCACCTTTCAAAGGCTGAGGATCACAAAGCAAAGCATAAATGCTTGTGTAATTTTACAATTAAGAATTCACTTCTAATTACTCCTACTTAAATGTGCAGTCTCTTTTTAATCACAACATTTTTACACCTGTGGTTAAGTGCTCTGACAGAGCCTCAGCCTTATCTCCAAAGCATGCAAATTGCATGACTGGATTTTGTAATGAAGACTACATTTGCCAGGGGAAAAATGATCACAGACATGTAACACTGGTAACAATATTAAAGACACAACTAAATTTAGAAGCATCATTCTCTCCCATTATGCACTCATTTGGATCAACACACACACACACACACACACACACACACACACACACACACACAAATGTCTGTCAGTTCTGGAGCATGCACGAGTTTCAGGCTTAGTTATACTTCTGCTATATCGCCAGGAAGTTAAGATATGAGATCTGAAAACTGGCTTATAAACGTATGCTTGCCTGTAGTATAAATCTTTAGCTCCTGGAGCTACAATTGCTAACATGTGTGAGATTCCTAGTTTTCTTGAATAATCAAGGGACCAACAAATAACATGGTATTAAAAAAATGATATCCTGCTACTAGGGGAAAGCACAGTTCAGCTGCAACATATGGTTCTGGAGAGCTGCAGTCTCATAAATGGAGCTGAGGAAAGAAAAGTAATTCTGGGAAGGTGGTTGTAGCTAAAGAGAAGGCTCTAGAGACAGCCATCTTCATAACTGACTGCAGAAAAGCACGATGCTCCATTTTCAAAAGCTGATTAGAAAGAAGATTCATTAGGAACCTATGGTGATCTGGGGACCAGTGTAACACAAATAGCCGAGGCATGGTTCCTGCACCTTGAAAGGCTGCCAAGAGGAAGCGGAACTGCATGGACCAGAAGCAAACACATTTCAAAAATCCACAGTCAGGGGCTTCCCTGGTGGCGCAGTAGTTGAGAATCTGCCTGCCGATGCAGGGGACACGGGTTCGAGCCCTGGTCTGGGAAGATCCCACATGCCACGGAGCAACTGGGCCCGTGAGCCACAACTACTGAGCCTGCGCGTCTGGAGCCTGTGCTCCGCAACAAGAGAGGCTGTGACAGTGAGAGACCCGTACACCGCGATGAAGAGTGGCCCCCGCTCGCCGCAAGTACAGAAAGCCCATGCACAGAAACGAAGACCCAACACAGCCAAAAGTAAATAAATAAATTTTAAAAATCCACAGTCAGTAATGAAAAATTAGTAGGTAAGAAGGTCTCAGGTTTTCAATAAACTATTAATTGTACGAAAAATAATTTTAATAGACTGTCCATTTAAAAAACAAATATCGAGACCTTCCAATATACCAGATATTGTGCTCATCTCTGATAATTAAAGTAATAGCAATATCGGCAACAATAATAAAAACAATGATGATCATAAAGGGGTGTTAGGAAATCAGGCAACACTTCCATACTCAGGAAGTCACAGGATGGAGGGCAGGGGAGAAATAACTAAAGAGGGTGATGTGTGTTTTATCAGCTTGTGTGCAATGCTCTGAGAGCAGAGAACAGGGAATATTTAATTCTGCTAGTCTTTGGAAAGTCTTCAGAGAGACACGGATATTTCAATAGAAATGTGAAATGCTGTCAACCACACTATTGGTGGAGGAGGGATGAATATCAGGAAGTAGGAATATTCAAATATGAATATTCACACAAATTATTTGTGACCCTTGACTTCATACGTAAACACTGCAGTAACAGCATGTTAATCAGGAGTATAGGCTAAAAAGTCGAATTATCTCTATTCATTTCTAACTGTGTGACTTTGGACAAGTCACTTAACTTGAGCCTCAGTTTCCTCACCTCTATAATGGGGAAAGAATAGAATATACATCTGAGGATTGTCTTGACAACTTAATAATACTTAATATTAAGCATTTCGAATTTGACATATGACTAATGTTTAGTAAATGTTAGGTGTTGGATTTTTTCCTCTCTCTCTCTTTTTTTTTTTTTTTTAACTTCTGTCTCTTTTTAAGTAAAGCTAGAGCCATTCCGGTATATGGTAAATGAAGCAGTAAAATAAGACCCCTTATGCTTAAGGACGTTTGTCTGTTGCTTCCTTTCCAGAGGGAAGATGGTAGTTCTGCCATTTGAGAAATAAAACACAACACCCTCTATCGTCTTTTAGTCTGCTTCTTTTACCACTCCCATTTCCCATTACACATATCTAGCCTTTACAATAATCCTATGAGGAAGGTAATATCATTATTTTGACTTCATAAACGAGGAAACTGAGGCTCAGCGATAAATAATTCTACAAGTTCAAGAGCCAAGAGCTTGTGAAGCCATGATTAAAATCTAGGTGTTCTAAGCAGAAAAACCAGCTATTTATCACTTCACTGAAATGTTCTAAGATAGAGTTTGGTCCAAAATAATCCCTCCTCAGTAACTGAAGCATCAAGGGAGGCCAGACTCCATTTGCAGCAGGGACAAGGGGGTAGTATAAGAATTCTGGAAGACTCCTCTAACTAAAATCCTAAAATGCTGGAATGAAAAACACACAGGTAAGTTTGTCACAAAAGGAAGGACTCTGCATAGGTCAAGACTTATGTGAAAGCAGAAATAACAGAAGATAAATGATCCACGAAACCAGTTTTCACCAAGGACATTTCTATTGATTCTTGGAGACTTTGAGACACCATTCTGGTGGCCACATGGGGTAGGAAACAGATGGTAAAGCCTAAAGCTCACCAAACATGAGTATTTTAATAGATGACTTCCACATATAACTAAGGTCTTCGAAGGAAATCAGAAAAGAAGAGGAGCCCACTTGGTGTGAGAACACTCTAGAATCCATAGCACAAAGAGCCACAGTGGATGGGTCATGGATTAAGATGATAATGAGTTAGAAGCCATTTTGCTAGTTTACTCCATGCTGACAACCAGTGGATCTGTCCATCCATGCAGTAGCCTTCTTTTATTTGCCTCCATGCAGTATTTTACTGCATGAATTCCAAATTGCAATCGTATGGGAAGTTACTGTACCACCAGTGTAGACTTATTGGGTATACTATACTAATGTCTGACAGTAACAGTTAAAACAACAAAAATACCAGAAAAAAGAATCAGTCTCCAGCCTCATCTATCTTTTTTCTGATCCGTATCTGGAAATGCTCACTTGGATCCAATAATCTTGTTTCAGAACTAATGTTCTTAAAGAAATTTTGGGAGTTAAAAATTAACTCTGGATCAAATTTTGGCTTTATATTTTCATGAGTATACAGCACCCCATTCTCACTGCAATGATATCTCTCCATCTCATTTTTGTTAATTATATTGCACTTGAGTTTATAAAAGTTCCATTCTTTACATCCTGTATTCAGGGTCCAGATAGACCAAGGGTGTTGACTAAAGGACACTGGAGAAATGGGTTGGGAGGAGAGCCTAAGGACAAATTTGGGGATAGACAGGGATCTTTCCACTGGTGGGCAGGAGACCAGGCAGGATGTTCACAGAGAGTGACCAAGTATGTGAATGGAGATGGAGAAAGTAGGGAAGAGTAAATGAGAAAAGCAGTAAATTTTTCTTACAGACTAACAAGGCACAGACATATCACTCAGAGAGTTAAAAATAGTCACACAAGTCTCACACCAACAGTTTTAAAGCCAAAAAACTTTCATAATAGTAGTGTTCTGCTTCTCTTTCCTTCTTTTCTCACCCAAATGTTCCTTTACATCCTTCTATCCTCAAGTTGGCTGGTTATGGTAGGATAGATTATTAAAGACTGAAATCTAAGAAAAGGTGTTTAAGTAGTTAGGCAAAAGACCACCTTTGTAGGTTTCTAAATAAAGAACTAGTAAGAGTAATTGTGGGACTAAAGGAAATTCAGAGCAGCAGAAATCTGTCAGATGGGCTGGGATTTCAGAAAGGAAGTCGAAGTTGTAATCCAGATCACATATGGATTCTTAACTGGTTCCTATATCAAACAGAGAGACTACTAGTTCTTAGAAGATAGAGATTTTTGTTCAGTTTAATAAACACTAATACCTTACCTACTACGTGGCTGGGTATCTTACTGGCAGTCTAAAACATGAAGAGAGCCACTATTGAAACTGGGTTGTATCAATGTAATAACAAAATCAATAGCCATATGTGTAGTCTTCTGTGTGTAATATTCCAGCCAAATAACTCTGGAGAAATTGGAGAAATGTTTCATAACTTCTTTTCACTGGGCTTGTTCAGATCCTCAGAATGGCAACTTGTATTAGAAGTTTGAAGTTGAAATAATTTTTAGGAGAGTCAGGTTATGCATCTGTGAAATTTCCACATGGCTAATAATTCAAATTTTTTTTTTTTTTTTTTTTTTTTTTGCGGTACGCGGGCCTCTCACTGTCGTGGCCTCTCCCGTTGCGGAGCACAGGCTCCGGACACGCAGGCTCCGAGGCCATGGCTCACGGGCCCAGCCGCTCCGCGGCACGTGGGATCCTCCTGGAACGGGGCACGAAACCGCGTCCCCTGCACTGGCAGGCAGACTCTCAACCACTGCGCCACCAGGGAAGCCCTAATTTCAAATTTTGAAGTCATAAAGACATACATTTGATTCCTGGGTTTGTCATATTCTAACTGCAAAATCTTGCATTCTTCGGTAAAATAGGAATAATATGGCATTTCACAAAAGGTTTTTGAGTGCAGTAAATTAGAAACTTTTGTGAAAATTACCTAGTATAATACCAGGCCCAGACAGCCTTCAGTAAATATTAGTTTATTTCTTTCTTCAATATTCAAAAAAAAAAAAAAAAACCCAAAACTGAAAGCATGAGTAGGAATTTTCAGATCCAATCATCTTCTTACAATTTCACACATCAACAGCTGATTTAGCCGCTATTTTATTTTCACTCATAGCCACTAACTTCCCACATGAATTCCCTTGCTGTTCTAGAATGTTGCACAGCCCTTTGCTATTTTACAAATCACTTCAGTTCAACTAGAGGATAAAAATTATTTTTCAGCAAAAAAACCCATATAATACAAAACCACATCTCCACAGTCTGGGAGACCAGATTAATTCTCTACATAAGGCAGGGAGAAATCATTAGAGATCACTACAGCAAAACATTCCAAGGAAGCAATGCACATGTACTTTTGTTTTATTCTGTTCATTAAAACAGAATAAGATGAGACTTGCTTTTCAAGATATCCTCCCACATTTTTAAAGTAGCTTTCTATATATTATGCAAGTTTTCACAATACTAAATATCCTTTTTTTTTTTCTTTCTTTCCACAAAGCATGATGGAGTATGGGCTACAGAGTTAAGTAGACCTGATTTGAAACCTGTCTGGCCAAATTACTGTCTTATCTTGTGAGAGTTACCTCACCTCTCTGAGCCTGTTTCTTTATATATAAATTGAATATAATACTTTATAGTACAGTTGTGAGGATTAAATGAGGAAAATATGAATGCTTCTTTATATGGTGTCTGGCACAGATAAAGTGTTCAATAAGTATTAAGGAAGATTCATAGCTATTATTATTGGGTAGAGGAAGCACATGTAGTAATGCCTATGCAAGTTCACACAGGATTTGAGCTGCCTGCAGTTCCTTAAGGAGCTGTGCTGATAGAACTGAGAGAATATTGAGGTTCAAATTTACTCAAAGTCCCCATTACAAAACTCTGAACATGTATGTTTGGACCTCAAATTGATAAACCAGAGACATTAGGATACAGACATGGGATAATACTGGTCAAAATAGTTTAAAGGAAAGAGATGCACAGGTATAATCTTTAAAGGAAGAAAACTGATTTGTTACATATATTCTTAAAATGTGTTATTATAAGGAGACTATAAGCAGTGTGATATCTTCTCCAAAACGCTCAAAGATATTTATAATCACACTGTCCAACCTACTGTATAACTAGCCATCATCAGGAAGATGACAGACCTGGAGCATATTCAGTGTCTGTTCCTTACTCTTTCCATCCAAAAATCGGGAAAAAAAGCAAAAATTTTAAAATTATACATAAAGTTTTTTCTTAATCATAAATTAAAGATAACTTTTAGAGGAAGAGAAGAAGAAGAATGTTACCAAATGGAAACTACAGCCTAAGGAGTTTATCTGAAATCAGAAGATCTAGGCTTTAAGTTTGTGTTTTCTGTTTGTCAACTGGATGACCCAGATGACCCAGATGACCCACCCAACCTCTCTGCACTTTAGCTCCTTCACTGTCTTGAAAGATTTCTGAGAGAACAAAATGAGATGATATGGACTCCTAACATCAATACTCCTTGACATGCAATGGACACATTCACCCAGTGGCTACAGACGTTTATAATTGGCTTCTGTCTTGTTCCAGGCTTTCTTCCATCCTCCTTTGTTTAACCCTTTCTCAGTATGTGCCCTTATGTCTAGTCTTACTTGACTTTGTGCCTTGACTGCCACGTCTTTTGAGACATGTTCCTGTCTCATTCAATAGCAGACATCACATGGTCCTCTGCAAGACTCAGACCCAGCACTCCCATAGGAGACTGTGCACAGGTTGACCTTTGACTCCAACCACAAGGTCACTCTGCTGGCTCCAGCCCCTGGACAGTACTCTGGCTGCCAACGAGCAACCACTAGCACAACCCCACCCCACTGGCCAGGGACGGGGTTACGGAAACTAAGCCAAAAATTGCTATCTCTCTACATCCATGGGGTTAAATGGGGGGTGCTGGCTGCCAAGAATCCAGTATCAGTGCTGTGGTCTCCACAGTGAAGAGCTGTCTGAGTTGAATATATGCCTGATATAACACTGTATTCTTTCAACAGCAGCTGGCCAGCCGGTTTATCTCCCTTTCCTGCCACAGTCTGAAACATTCCAGGTCTCAGGACTCTGAGCTACACAGAACACAGCACTGGGAATATATTTCTCATGGGACTCAAATCCTAGACCTTAAGGTATGTGCACAAAGGCACAGGTTTACTGGTTCTTGAAAAGTAGCTCACGTACTAGAAATGGTACTGACCACCCTAATGACAGAATGCTTGGATCACAGCGACACTGTCTGTGTCACACTGCCTGGGGTCTTAAATTCCAACAGCATCAGGGAGGAAAGTAATGGAGAACTCAGCTCAGCCCAGCTAAAAGTGTACTAAAATTCCCATTTAAAAAAAGGCAGAATTAAGGATACAGCTAAGGAAGAGCACTCTGGGTGCCTAATGGGCCCTCCTTCTTCTTCAGGCTTGGATTGAGCCTCCTCTTCAGACAAAAAGAATCTCCCTCATATCTCCTTCATGGAAGTCCTAGGAACTTCTAGAATCTAAGCGCATCCCAGTTAACCATCAACTTATGAGAAAATGATCAAGTCACTTCACACCCTTGACTTATAGTTGCCCTTTTATATAATGAAGAATTCTCTTTCAGTCCAAAAGTCTGTGACGATAGCTTTAAAATGGCAGTAAGAATTAAGTTATTCTTGCTTTCAATTTGACGTTTTTATATTTGGAGTGAATGGATCTATTCTGCTGAAGAGAACTGAGCATCTCTGACTTCGGATGCTCTGCATGAGCACTTTATGGATCAGTGGCTCCCAAACGTCTCCCAATCCAACATACTAAGTCATGAAGCACATCCCGGTTAGTAACAGTCCTCACCATAGTGTTGACCACTTGTGGGTTGGGACAGTTGGGTATCAAATGCAGAGGGGGATATATGTGGATGAATTACTCCTCAGCTAATTCGGATATGTCCTTCTCACACCATGTTCAGAATCACTATTATAGATTGAATTTACCTAAAGAAATATATAGGCTAGGAAAAATACCAAAAAGAAAGAACTTTCAAGTGGCCAGAACAGTCCCTGACTGGCAGAATTAGAACTAAATCTACTCCAGGGTACAGCCTGAATGTGCCTTCTCAAAGTCATTACATAGCATCTGGTACAGCAGAAGACTAATATAATAATTAACCAAAGAAAGGAGAATGTGGATGAGACAGACTTTGATTTTTAAACTGATTTTTGTCAGTTTTTTAAATTTATTACAAAGTTAATAATGCTTGATTTAACAAATCAAGCAAGACAGCAATGTGTAAAGAAAAACTTGGTACCCTCCCGCATACTTCTCTTCAGGCTAGTCACTGCAAGAAATATTTTGATGTGGGATGTATAGACCAGATCATTCTCTATATGTACAAATATATAGATTTGGTTTTGACAAAAATAGGATAATATCCCAATATATTTACTTCAACTTTTTTTTGTGATTACAAATATCATGACTTTATTTTCAGATTTATATATAGTTAGATAGAGACTAAGATACAGAGCTAGAGACAGAGTGGTAGAGAAAGAGAAGAAAAACAGAAAAAGAGAAAGTATGAAATATATTATTTGGTAAACCATTCCCTACTTAATATTCAGACTTTTGCAGCTTTTTTGACATAAAAAACCACTTAAAAGAAATATCTTTTTACATATATCCTATATCCTTATATATCTTATTTTTAGTTTTATGGTTTAGAGTCCCAAAGGTGGTGTTGCTGGGTTACAGAGTATGATAGTTTAAACTTTAATTTAAATGCTGATAGAATTCTTTCCAAAAAAATGTATGCTGACTTGCAGTCTCACTGGTATTACACGAGAGGAGCCATTTTCCTGCATCCTCCAGCAATGGATGCAATGATTTTTCCTAGTTTTTGTTTACCTTAGAAGTGACATGGCAACAGCACTGTTGCCTACTTGTGATTTTAATTAGTCATTTGCATTCAATTTTCTCTGGATTACCTGTTGTTCTCATTTTTATGTTAAGTAGCTTATTCTTTTCTAATTTGTGATAATTTTTAATATACAGCTGGCCTTCTTTACCCCATGTTCTGTATCCATGGTTTCAACCAACCATGGATTAAAATATTCCAAAAAAAAAAAAAAATCCACAAAGTTCCAAAAAGCAAAACTTGAATTTGCCACACACTGGCAACTACTGATAAAGGATTTACATTGTATTTACAAATATTTACATATTATTTATATAATACCATGTATTAGGTATTATAAGTAATTTAGAATTGATTTAAAGAATACAGAAATAAGAGACTTGGCCATCTGCAAATTTTGGTATCTGAGGGGGTTTTGGAACCAAAAGCCAGTGAATAACAAGGGATGACTATATTGACTATACTTCCCATTTGCCTAAATTAACTACACACACTTATTTTAAGAACTTATTTTGAGGCTTCCGGGAGGATGGCGGAAGAGTAAGATGCAGAGATCACCTTCCTCCCCGCAGATACACCAGAAATACATCTACATGTGGAACAATTCCTACAGAACACCTACTGAACGCTGGCAGAAGACCTCAAACCTCCTAAAATGCAAGAAACCCCCCACTACGTGGGTAGGGCAAAAGAAAAAAGAATAAACAGAGACAAAAGGATAGGGACGGGACCTGCACCAGTGGGAGGGAGCTGTGAAGGAGGAAAGGTTTCCACACACTAGGAAGCCCCTTCAAGGGTGGAGACTGTGGGTGGTGGAGAGGGGAAGCTTCAGAGTCCCGGAGGAGAGCACAGCAACAGGGGTGCGGAGGGCAAAGTGGAGAGATTCCAGCAAGAAGATCACGGCCAACCGGCACTCACCAGCCCGGCAGGCTTGTCTGCTCACCCGCCGGGGCGGGCGGGGCTGGGAGTTGAGGCTTCGGCTTCAGTCGCAGCGCCGGGAGAGGACTGGGGTTGAAGGAGTGAACACAGCCTGCAGGGGGTTAGTATGCCACAGCTAGCCAGGAGGGAGTCCTGGGAAAAGTCTGGATCTGCCGAAGAGGCAAGAGACTTTTTCTTCCCTCTTTGTTTCCTGGTGCGCGAGGAGAGGGGATTAAGCGCGCTGCTTAAAGGAGCTACAGAGACGGGCGCGAGTCGCGGCTAAAAGCGCGGACCCCAAAGACGGGCTTGAGACACTAAGGCTGCTGATGCTGCCACCAAGAAACCTATGTGCGAGCACAGGTCACTATCCGCAGCCGCCTTCCGGGGAGCCTGTGCAGCCCGCCACTGCCAGGGTCCCAGGATCCAGGGACAACTCCCCCGGGAGAACGCACGGCGCGCCTCAGGCTGATGCAACGTCAGGCTGGCCTCTGCCACCGCGGGCTCGCCTCGCACTCCGTGCCCCTCCCTCCCCCCAGCCTGAGTGAGCCAGAGCACCCGAAGCAGCGGCTCCTTTAACCCCGTCCTGTGTGAGCGAAGAACAACAGATGCTCTCCGGCGGCCTACACACAGAGGCGGGGCCAAATCCAAAGCTCAGCCCCTGGGAGTTGTGAGAACAAACAAGAGAAAGGGAAAGCTCTCCCAGCAGCCTCAGAAGCAGCTGATTAAAGCTCCACAATCAACTTGATGTACCCTGCATCTGTGGAATACATGAATAGACAACGAATCATCCCAAATTAAGGAGGGGGACTTTGAGAGCAAGTTTTATGATTTTTTTCCCCTTTTCCTCTTTTTGTGAGGGTGTATGTGTAGGCTTCTGTGTGAGATTTTGTCTGTATAGCTTTGCTTCCACCATTTGTCCTAGGGTTCTATCCGTCTGTTTTTTTGTTTTTTGTTTTTTAAATTTTTTTCCTTCAATAATTATTTTTTATTTTAATAACTTTATTATATTATATCTTACTTTACTTTATTTTCTTTTTTCCTTCCTTCCCTCCTTCCTTCCTTCCTTCCTCCCTCCTTTCTTTCTTTCTTTCTTTGTTTCTTTCTTTCTTTCTTTCTACTTCTCCTAATTCTTTCTTTCTACTTTTTCTCCCTTTTATTCTGAGCCGTGTGGATGAAAGGCTCTTGGAGCTGCAGCCAGAAGTCACTGCTGTGCCTCTGAGGTGGAAGAGCCAACTTCAGGACACTGGTCCACAAAAGACTGTGCAGCTCCACATAATATGAAATGGCGAAAATTTCCCAGAGATCTCCATCTCAACACGAGCACCCAGCTTCACTCAACGACCAGCAAGCTACAGTGCTGGAAATCCTATGCCAAACAACTAGCAAGACAGGGACACAACTGCACCCATTAGCAAAGAGGCTGCCTAAAATCATAATAAGGCCACAGACACCCCAAAACACACTACCAGACATGGACCTGCACACAAGAAAGACAAGATCCAGCCTCATCCACCAGAACACAGGCACTAGTCCCCTCCACCAGGA